>NW_008752121.1:235500-265856 GCF_000715545.1 Opisthorchis viverrini
ACTTGTACATTTCGGGTGAACGACAGCCACTGACCGATAAGAACAAAACCGACCCGGGAAACTTGGGCAAAAGCCTCGATCCTGTGTAACAATCCGTGAATCCGTGCACAGCACCCCCGAGGTAGACGAAGATTTCATGGACAAACGGACCAGGAGAAGAGCATAACTGGATTTTTTGCAGAGGCATACATTTATGATACCCGCAGGCATGGGAATCGTGACATTGCATTCCGCGTTTTACACTCCAGGGACTCCCATTTCGTCCACGTGTGCTGTGGTACGCCAATGGCTGTAGGTTAACGCAGCCTGCAATCACCTGGACCATGACTGGGACTTAGTGAGCGAATCTCAGAAATCGAGCGCAATACGACGGAGATTTTACGCGCAAGTTATGCTGAGATGAAAGCCTCAACAAATTGATAAGTGCTAACTCTGTGAACAGAATAAACAACGAAAGAATTATTCCAAAATATTTTTGAGACAAGAAGTAAGCAAATTCGAACGTACCGCACTTATCGTAACTATCAGGCTACTACAGATGCGCACTGCTGATTGTAAGGCTCTAACCCTGGATGATTGCTATAGCCCTCGTTCAGCGAAGGTTTTTCATCATCATGAGCGCATGCGTTTTTTCTCTGCCATTCACGCGCCTGGAGATCGTAAACCCACTATTGGCCACTGTCCCTTTGTATTTATTTGTTGCACCAACACAACCTCGATGGTAGTACTTCCGTTTGTTCCTTTCCGTAGACAACTTCGAATCGTCGACCTTCCCCAATGGAAAAAAGGTCAATCCTGAAGGCGAACTCATAAAACCTGTCCAGGAGCTGAACAGTTAGTCAAATTTTCAACGACGAAAAATTGGTGTCCACACACCGGTATCGTATACTTTATCCGATACAGGTGAACCTAAACTGAATAGAATATTGACAGTTAGTTGTAATCATGGTCATAGGTCACGGTCCACACTAGATTGTTAGGATTCACTGACCTCAGGTTTCTTAGTGGCTCATCCACCGATTTCGCCATAGCAACGAATTGTTGAGTGGGTTGGAATTTGACGTCGAATATGCTCCGTAGGAACAGAGGATTAAACTACAGAAATATTGGGAGACATATATGGAAGTATTCCAAAATTAATTCAACAGTCTCATAAGCGTGTTCAGCATCGCAACATCTATACGGAGCTCCATTAGCATTGCTTACTGCCATTTACTTTGATGACGAACGTCCTCAAAATATCGAAACGGGCTGTCCAGATCACTGATCGAATACTGGGTTAGAAACAGTTGTTCGCACAATTAGTTGGACTATACAGCCTTTGGACCTGCGTGTCTTTGCAATCGCCGCAGAACCCCGGCAAAACAATGTTATGTTTGTGGAAAGTAACTGCTTCCAAATGGCCTGGAGTAGTGAAACTAACACAGCTTTATGTGACACCCCAACACAGCCACAGTGGCTCACATCTATGATGTTATTTTTCCAGCACGACATAACACAGGCAGTAGCGTCCGATCCTCACATCTTTGAACAAGTTGAACGGCCTCGCAGAGACACGATATGCTCGCCTCCCGCTGAAGCACGGTCGACCCCCGTGTCATACGTTGGAGGGTTGGCGTTCGCTTGTACCCACACGGGAATCAAAATACTCTAAATGTATTCACCCATGACTAAGTAGTGCATGACCTCAAAGTTTACAATATCCAAAAACGCCCAAACCGATCTACATGTTCTCTGCGGGTTAAACTTCCGCAGCTAAAATGGCCACCGTTAGATTGTTCCAAAAGTTCACGGTCACACTCGTAGAGGCTTGCGAGAACCGATGACATTTCAATTTCCCAAGTTAATGTTCACATCGACATACTCGACAGTGGGGGTAGGTATTTAGCACGGTAGCTGCATGCATTTTCGGTGATTAGCATCTATCCAAATCCAGCTGAAGCGTATGACCAGAACTTCGAAAACAGAGTCTCGTAACTCGGTAAATTGCCAGGCACTTTAAAATTTTTGGTATATCATGGGTAGGTTCATGCGGAGCCTGTCTTCAAGAGACTTGCCCGTTGGGCGGTTGTGCACCAGATGGTAAACTGTCGAGGAGCAGCTATACCCCCAAAAATAAAATCTTAATGAACACCCGGGAAACCCTGTTTTGTATGCGGTAAAGAAATACGTCAGACTTATAAGCTTCAGCGAAACCCTCGAACATGGCTTCGTCGGTCGGGACGCCTCCTGCAGCGATCGAAAACTTATTCCTCAAATGCTACAAATGACTAATAATTTTGTGGTGGCGTACGCGCGCAGCGTATTTACGGTTTATGAATATCTACGAAGCGTTTCCATGCGCAATAAAGAAGAATAAAATAGAGGAACTAACCTCTCCATGTCATCTTCCACTTCGGATACCACCCGAATACACTGAGCCATGCTAAATACACGACCAGTACAATCACCAATGCGTTCAAACAAAGTTAAAAAACTGAATGTTTAAGGATATTGTAGGGCTTTGAAGAAATGCCGTTAAATGCAACAGTTTTGTGTAGAACTGCATCGCTCGAACTAAAACTTCTTATAGACTTTGAGCGTACGTCTAGAGTCCGAGAACGAGCCCTAAGGAAAGTAAATAAATTTGGAAGCTGCTGGTGAAAGTGTAGGAACAGCAGCTTGCAGAATACGGACTGTAGGCGCAGGCTTGTGAGAAAAGTATGTGCATCAACCGGCGTGTTTGGCTCGCTTAAATCAAGCTCTTACACTAGGCCTTTTTAAAGTCAGCCGCCAATCGCAGAAAAACTCGGCTGCCTCTGACCCAACTTTAATCGTTAGTAATCTAGCGCGCTACTTCATTCCACAGTATCAGCCGTATCATCCGTCGCAAATTGCAATTTGTGCCGCCAACCCCATTCCGCCCACCGAAAAGTGAGTGGAGAACCATCACCTTTATTCTAGCTAACACTTCAAGCCATATCTCTCGATCCAAATCCGTGAGCCTCCGGTCTCCTGGTCATGTAGAAACCCATAAACCATAATATGTTGCATTTGTTTTAACTACCACACTGTTTTGGGCGCCAGAGGATGACGTCCAGGAACGACGGGATACAGCTGCTGTTGCAGGCTGAGAAGAGTGCCAGCGAAAAGGTGAATGAAGCTAAGCGACGTAAGTTAACATATATTCTGTAGTATGCACGCTGTGAAAATACCTTGGGGCAGCGATTATTCGAGGGAAGGGGCTCACGAAAAGTTTTTTGTCGTTTCATGAACCGGAACCCCCTAAGCAATACTTGCTTAAAAACAATGCAAATGGTAGGGACTGTATATTACAGTCATAATAATAAAATGTGGTAGTGTGCTCGGGCATCGCTGTGGTACTGGATGTATTTCACGCATCCACGGATTGATACACAGGATCGAGGCTTTCGCCCAAGCTTCCCTGGTCGGGTTAGTTCTTGTCGTTCAGCAGCCCAGTCACCTGTAAGGCATGAGCGAAAAAGTGGTGTGGACCTTTTTAGTTCTCAAGGCCCGGCTGTAATTTTTCCAGTGCAAGGACTCAACCAAAATGGCGTCTAGGAGTGAGTTGAGTAGGGTACTTTGTGCAGCCTGGACAATCCATGCAGGAGGGCTATTCCGCGCACCAAAAGCCCGGAATGAGGAAAAAATTTTGCCCAGTATGGTGTGCACTCAGCTTGAAATTGTTTCTTGAAATGTCCACCGTATTAGTTGGCTGAACAGCGGAAAACCTGTTAATCAAACTTTGTTCAGACAGCGCATATTGGATATCTTCCAGGGGAAATAGGTCAAGCACCACGAGACACGTTTCATAATCCACGGACTTGAGCCCGGCAACCATTTTTGTAGCAGATGGTTCGACGCGCTTGTTGGGAGTTACGTCCTTAGTAGACAACTTGGTTGGCATATTCAAAAAGCGGTCTGACATAGGCCCCGTAGAGTATTTGGAAGTCCATGCGAGCAATACGGGAGAATGTGCATCGAATCATCTGTAGAACGGTGAATGTCTTTTGAGTCGCTATTTCATGGCGCAGTGAGAAGGACGTGTTTGAAGAAAACCAGATAGCTGAATCATTTTGTTATCTATTCTTGTGGTTTCCTGTGGTTCATTCTCACTATGCACCATCAGCGTTCTTTGATACATTTTCATCAATGACCACACAAAAGCAGGAGGGTGTCCCCTATCAGCTTTACCGAATCAGCAAGACGGCTGGTCCTTTCATTTTTGGAGTCGCTTTTCCGCTTCCTCTATGAAAGATCAGTGCTAGCATCCCGCCTTAATCTCCTCTCGTAGTTCCACTTTGACAACTGAGATCCTATGGGACTTATTTCAGTTTTATCGGAACCTAATCTGCAACCATGTCTTCAAACCAACAGTTTGATTCTAAAATTCACAGCCTTCCATACACTACAGCGTATTTAGACGCTGAAATGCCCCAACATCCCCAGCAAAACCTCCATTGTGCAGTCCGGCTGCTGAGTCAGGGATGTTGGATGATGGCCCTGGTCGTCGGCGAGTCTAGCTTTGGGTGCTGATGCAATATTCTAGCCTACATGCACAGGCAGCCGTAGTCACACGGCCAGATGTAATGTGCATCGTCAACGGTCGCGCGGTGTGACCACCGGGGCTGCTTCGCTTCCTACGTTAGAACGGGTTAGCGTTTACTGACCTCTCTCGTCCATGGGTTGGTCTTGTGTAACTCTCTCCAGTGATAGTGCTCCATCCGTTAGGACTGAAGACCTTTGTATGGCTCTTTGCTTGCAGGTATGCACGTCAGTTGGCGCGGCTGGCGATGACCTGAATGTCGATCTCTCCGAACCTCAGGTCGGTTCAGTTCAGTTCATCGTAAAACTTCGTTGAGTTTTCGCGGATTATTTGAGGAACATTTTTCATTTAGCCACCATCTGAACACGGAGAATTTCGCAGATGTGTGCGGATCACGAATTGTTACTTTGTAATGCCGATTTCTGTGGAAGTCATTTTACGTGACGCTTGCCAACGAACCATCTCCGACTGCAACTAGGCGACATCGCTATCAGTTACCACCAGCGCGGATTGGTTGTTACCGGTTGCTCGTTTTCGACTCTAACCATGCAGTCGCTTGCTGCCACTTCTTTAACTTCCAGGTCTACGCTAAATGCGCACACCTCAATTTGCCATTGGGAACCTCATGAATCCAGAAATAATTCAAACCTATTAGAACCGGCTCCTCCCACGCCAATCTGCTGGTCCGTCGTCGGGTGTTAACGATCACTGAGAACATATGTCCAAAGCGCCACTCAGTGCCGAAAATCTTAACTATGATGCAAACCAGCCAGCCTCATTCAGTCGTTGGACTTTGATAAGATGATGGCCTTTTGGAGCGTCCGGTTACTCTCCTCATGGACAAAACTGCAACCCACCTCGGTGCGTTATCTGACGCAAGGTGAAACCGAGTATCCGTGCAGACATGAAAGCTTAGTTTATTCGAAAAGCTGAGGAAACAGAAGATTCGAAAAATACCGAAAATATCCGCACCACATAAACACTCGATATGTGAACGGCTGCCGCCACTAATTGACACGGATGCCACATGTCTTCGAAGGATGAGCATAATTCAGACAGAAGCACTATAGGGCATCAGTTCAAGCATGGTCCGCGCGTGGACAGAGAAACTTAGTGAGATCAACGAGATCTGAAAATGAAAGTGGCTAGTGCGGACGAGAACCTTTGGAAGTTTTCACGGGACCGAAAAATCGTCTGTAAGTTTCTAAAGGGTGATATCTGAAAGTTAATGCACTGGTCCGGCACGAAGAGACTGAACCTGAACGTGGTGTGACGGCTTGTGTGACCCGCTGAGCTGTAGTGGAGGAGGTTACCCGTGCGACAGCCTCATACCAAACCTTGTGCTTTCAAGCCAGGTGCTTTGGTCAATGACACTAATCATCGTCCTTAGTGTAGGCGCCGTGGCAGTATAAATATGGTATAAATGTATATGATGTGTGGTATATAAATATGGCAGTATAAATGGTACCTACAAATGACATCACTTTCATGCCACATCGGCCATCCCATGGTATCATCAACCGGGTCGCCTTGCTGCACACAACAGTGTAGGTAAGCGAAAAAATATAAGTAAGCGTTCTACTGTAACACCCTTTCGATGTCTAGCCGCCATGCCACTCGAAAGAAACACGAGAGCTGGGATATGCCAGGTTGCACAAGCCCAGACAGAAGTCGAGATGTAGAGGTCTGGTTCGAACCACGGACCTTCCGCTCACTAAATTCGCCCTCCTACTACTAAGCAAAAGCAACATACTGTTGACGCCTCACTTTGTTTTATTCTGCATGCTCCTCCTCCATTCCTTCCTTGCAACATCTTGAGCCCATTTTCAAGAATTCAAACCTATTCGCTTTCCTTCACCGTCTGATGCAGTATTTATGGTTAAACCGGACGCCCAGTTTATCTAAGGGCCTTTACCGTTCGCGGTTAGAAACATGCTGGACAATCGGCTGCTTTTTCGCGTACGCCGGACCCGCTTCCGATTGATGTGTGCTGTTTCAGGAATGAGGATTCAAGCCCTCAATACGGTTGATCGCCTGATGTACCTACCGGTTCGCATTGTTCTAAGCCACCAAGGTGAAGATTGTGGTTGAACGGTTGCCCGTTGGTACTCATCTCTGATCACTTCGGACAACCTCTGTAAGAGTATCTCATAATCTCATCAATACCTGCTGACTGTTCATCGTCCTTGCCTACGCCACAGCACACAGTAACTCTGATACATTCGGAGACAGTTTTTGCGGGAGTTTCAAAGCCTTGTTGCGGTGGGCTAAGAGCTTAGTTATTGCCGGGTATATGAACACGGTACGGATTCTAAATGGGGTGTTATTGGAGCGGACAATGGCGAACGCCTGCTGCAGTTATGTGCAGTACTACCGAAACAACCCAAGCCGCTTCACCGCATGCCCTCCGCACTCGAGCCGACCTGAAACACACGTGGCCACCAACTATAGATGAAGTGGGTCAATCACTTGTTATTGCTCGTTCTGGAATACCTGTGTAGATTTGAACCGCACACTTGTTGATGCTTCTCGTTGCGTTTTTGAGAGCGCATGAGGTACGCACACCTGTCTATTCAGAAGCTCTCCGTTCTTCATGTGAATCAAACCTACCAAACTCATACTGGAATCCTTTTCGGTCAACACGTATTACTGGAACTACTGTCCGCAATCCTACAAGATGCTAGGCAGCCGTCTGTGGAACGTTGCGACCAACCACATTCAGGTTCTTGATCTCCAGTGACACTAGAATTGTTCGAAGCTCGGATACGTATTCCTCTTGGTCAATGGTACAATACCGCTCGACGAACTCGGAATTCAGATGGAACTAAACATCCGCGCGGATCGAGAGGCTTGGAAGATCCAGAAGGCCGGAGAAATGGATGAGACGAGAAACCCTGGAAATGTACTTCAGCCGTTCCAGGTGACAAGCGCAACGTGTCCAAAGAAACCTCCAGTGAGCAAAAGCCACTGGTAACGAAGGCTCAGTTATTTGCAAAAAGGCACCCTAAACGTTGGACTGAACACCTTCAGGAACAATCTAACTGACCACCTGCTGTTGCGGCCTAATAGAGATTGCGTTACCCAATCTTCACGTCAGGTGTTAGTATAATGCCACAGTTTTAATATTCTTGAATCTACAAGCCGCATTCGATTCAGTTTACCAGTCTGTTCTCCATGACACCCTTGCCAAGTGAGGAATTCCTCGGAAATAAATGAATGTAATGAGTTTTTATTCCGTCTTCCGGGCATGTTAGAGCGTACGAGAACTCCAGAAGCTTCTGTACATAAAGTAATATCCGTGAGGGACGTCTGCTCCATCCATTCCTAATTACCTTCGTGATGTGCGGGGTACAGAGCGACCGCCGGAAAATCCCTGAAACCCCGGTGTTCAGATGATGCGGATGAAAACTTCGTCGATCTGGAATTTACAGACGTCATCGTTCTCGTCTTTAAAGAGAGGTCGCAGGTGTATTCCGTCCTTTGGCATGCGCTTTGCATCCACAAAATGCAAGCTCATGCTTCTAAATATGCAGTCGCTGAACACTTCACTCACAATCCAAGGAAAGCCGCTCAAAGTTGTCGAGCGTTTTACGTATCTCAGAAGGTGCTCTAGTTCCGACTGAAGTGTGACGGCTGAGGTCACTGACTAATCTCTAAGACTCGAACTCAGACACCTGTGGCGTCAAAGAGGTATATCCCTGGATCCTAAGGTACGTATGTATTAGACTACAGTACTGGCTATTTTTTGTATGGCTGAGAAGTGGCCTCTTCGAGAAGGGTGCTAAAACAGTCTGTTCTACAACCCCTGTCGCTGAACCATACATCGTATGGGTTGGTGCTAGTGAATCCACAGCGATGCGGGAATTCCATCGACGAATCTGTCCACTGCCAGAAGCTGCGTTGTTCAGACCATGTATTGCCGAACCATCGTTTGCTGAACTGTGTTGTTTTCCGTGCCCAGCCCAGAGTGGTGCAAGCATAGGGATGGTTAACCTTTGGTCTGGAAGAGGAATATGAAAGAGATCACGAAAAGTCTGTACTGTCACTGCGACTCTCCCTCCAGGATGAGGTCTGTGCCATCCTAACTGTGACAGGTTGATGGCGCAACAATATATGGCTGCTAATCGATGTCAGTGACGTTCTTGTTGTCAGCTTCCACCCAGACTGTGATTGTCTGGAGATGTAGGCACGGAATGATTGTGGTAATGTAGCAGTAAGTCTCTTCCCCACCTACTTATTACTTTCACAGTATGACTTTCAAATAAGTTGTGGTTGCACGGTAGCGAAGCATCATTGTTGAACGTTGATGTTATGTTGTCGATGAAACGATAGATATATGAGAGTACCAGCATCTTAGCCGTTTAACTGGATTTTTCGGACGAGGGTTTGGTTGACCATCTACACTCTTCAATGCTTGGCTGTATCTCCCACGCCCTCCCACTTTCTGGTGACTGAAAGTAACAGCTGGAAACAACTTGCCTTTGGTACATGGTTTATAACTAATGTTATCAAGTGAACTCTGCCGCTGTCCACTTTTTAGTGGCTTAGTCTGTGACTTCAGGTCCTCCCTCAGTCTCTGAGGGATTGATGCACCTGGTTGCGTTGAGACATCTGTTCCCACATACTGGAACGGGATGGCTCAGTGTTTGGAACGCGAACTTACTGACCGAAAGATCCGTGGTTCGAACCTGATCTCTGGCTCTGCTTATCTTGTGTAGGCTTGGGCAACCTGGCAGTGTCCCAACCCTCGTGCCTCTTTCGGTAGCATGGCAGCCAGGCACCGAAAAGGTGTTAAAGCTGAATGGTTATCATCACCATCATCATCAATCATCAAAGACAGCAACATCAGTGTTGCCACCGATGCTTCACTGCCGTACAACCATAAGGTTCGTTTAATTATATTTAAAGCCCTACAGTGAACAGAAGGGAAAAAGAGTGGGTGAGACCTATGTCAAGCGTTCTCAGGTGCATACACCTTCAAGCGTTCAATCAGACAGTCTGAAAAGAAACTGCCAACACGAACGCCACTGACATCGGTTAGCCGCCATCTTTTGCAATGTTTCCAACGAAGCACAGGTGGGGTCACGGGGACCCCATCCTGGAAGCCGTACAACAACACCCAAACACTGATCTCTTTCACCCTTTTCTGCCAACTCATGCGCTGTCCACCTCGCGGCTTGTGCCATCCTGAAGGAGGCACGGAGGACAACACTCGTCTCGGTAGACGGTGTTTCGGCATGCGTAGCACATCACCGAGCCATCGTAGTCGATGATGCTGAATGTTTTCTCGGATTGAGGTGCCTATTATTATTATTATTATTATTATTATTATTATTATTATTATTATTATTATTATTATTATTATTATTATTATTATTATTATTATTATTATTATTATTATTATTATTATTATTATTATTATTATTATTATTATTATTATTATTATTATTATTATTATTATTATTATTATTATTATTATTATTATTATTATTATTATTATTATTATTATTATTATTATTATTATTATTATTATTATTATTATTATTATTATTATTATTATTATTATTATTATTATTATTATTATTATTATTATTATTATTATTATTATTATTATTATTATTATTATTATTATTATTATTATTATTATTATTATTATTATTATTATTATTATTATTATTATTATTATTATTATTATTATTATTATTATTATTATTATTATTATTATTATTATTATTATTATTATTATTATTATTATTATTATTATTATTATTATTATTATTATTATTATTATTATTATTATTATTATTATTTGTCCAAAGAGGGCGATAACTCGTGCTTTGCCTTGCTGTTTGAACTTATTTAAAAGTCGGATTAATTTTTGGCAATCTGGGGACAGAGAATGATTGTGCTTTTATTGAGAAGACTTAACTGAAGCGATTTCCAACCAAAGGAACATAAGTATTAGACTAGTTTCAACAGCTTCCAGCTCCCGTATTATTGCCTCATCACGCCGGAAGCAAACCTGAGAACACTAGATGGGGGCGCATTGAACACGTAATCGCCAGGTAATTGCGCAGCATGACGCAGATTGCCGGCCATTTGTTACGGCTTGCTTTTACTTTATAGGAATCTTTGACTTCATGGATTGGTTGAGTCTCCTATGTATACTTTTCAAAAAGGAATGTCCATGTTCCCTGTTGCCTTAAGGCTTACAAGGAGCTAACCAAAAATTCACCCAAATCCAAAGGACCTTAATGAAGCCTCATCGCTCCACGAAGCCGCGAATCTAAATATCGAAATCACACCTGGGGAAAGATAGAAATCGAAATAGCCGACTGGTTAATGCATTGGAGTGATGTTACAGCTAAACGATTATTGTTGAGCACAAGCTTAGTTCGTGTGAGTGAACTTGTTCTGTTAAATGACCATGCATCCGCACCAATTATTCAGTAGAATATCGAAAATGGTTCGATGCCTCTATGTGCATCGGAGTCCAAGATCATCAGGACTTCTCACTCCCATTTTCCCTTTAAAATGAAGAGCTTGATTTTACTTATAGGTCCACTTGTTTGAACGCTTTCATCAGTAACGAGTAGTGCCTGCCAACTTGCGTCACGTATGTTAGAAGCGAATATCACCAAGCTCAAGGGGTCATGCCGACAAAACGACCGTGGGTGCAGTTCTACTCTATTCCTATGGAATTTCTCCCCGACCGAAAGCTGTCACCTTGCGATGGTCTTGCTAAAATTATCCTGCCCACTACAATGGCTGGAATTCAGATCCCTAAATTCCAGCCATGCCAGGGAGGCCAATGTGGGGGCAGTTGGATGAAGAACAGTGGGTCCCTTCGCTGCAAGAAGTCGTGTCATATGATGGGCTTGAGGTGAAGCCGTATAATCCTTCACAAGGCAATAAGGCAATCCCTCGATTGCCTGAGGGAGGAGAGGTTAGAAAAGGTCAGCCCTACCAGACGCATACTCCAATCATCCTATGGTTGACCGTGACCGCCATCGAATTATCCATTACGATAAAAAACAACCTTTTCCATGGGTGTGATACGGCTCCAAATGCATCTGTTGTGCGCAGCGGCAACAACAGTGAGACATCCAAATCCTTCTGTGAACTTCGGCTGGACGAGCCTTCCACAACCAAGCGAGTCAGACCGCTAAGTCGTTGGTTGCAAGGAGGGTCGTACAAACTTTTGAGTTGAAGGATCAAAGTTGGACATTACAACAAAACGTCCTTAACCTGGGTAATCGTGACTTATCATTCCCACTCACTCCATTCACCACCACCCCTTGCACCCCTCAACCAACTTCTCTTGAGTTATTTGGCTGTCAACCACATAACTAATGCTTTGTATCTAAAATTTTGTCCGGTAAGGTGAATCAAAGTATACCTTTGTGGGCTTCAAAAGATCTGTTCCATATTACTGCTCTCAACGTCCATACTCTATCGAATTGGACAGCAAGAATGCCTTTGAACAAGGCAGAGCAATCTTCGTAACATTCTGATAAATCCGACTCTCCTGATGATGGACGAAACTGAATAGGATAGCACCAGAGGGCTCCTTGAGAGCTATGATCACTAGACTGATGACTGAGTGGCTTCCGCACACTCATGTACCTTTTCTGAATATGGGGACCACTGCTGAGGTGCTCCATTCTATCGGTATTGTCTTTAAGATATTTCATAGTAGTCAGATTAGTTACTAGGACCTCCACCGTCTTTGAAGAGCAGAGCATCTGGACCAGGTGCTTTGTTATGCTGGTGCATTGAAATTGCACCCCAGACTTTCTTTCGGGTTCACGTGTTGAGTTGATAAGGGCCAGCTGAACTGCTTTTCAGTGTTCAGCCCACTGTTCGAGATGACGTTTCCGAGAGTAAATCGAAGTCCCGACCTCTCACCAAGGATTCTGCCAGCCATTTCTCTGCTTGAAAAAATCGTTCAGCTTTAACACCTTTCCGGTGCCTAGCTGCCATGCTGCCCGAAGGAAGCACGAGGGCTGGGGTACTGCCAGGTTGCCCAAGCCTGGACAGGGAAGTCGAGAGACAGAGGTCGGGTTCGAACAACGGACCTTCCGGTCAGTAAATTCGCGCTCTAATCACTTGAGCCATTTCTCTGCTTGACCTATCCACCAATCGAAGTAGCGTTCACGACGTCACTTTTGGTACACGTCTTCTGAGCGCATCTGGACGTCCGCGTATTTGAAACCGGTTTTCGTGCACCATCGAAGTCTCTTTCCTTTTTACTTCACTGTCTTAGTTACCCTGTGGTTGTAACCTAACGAGCTCAAGGTAGCAGGGTTACTATGGTACGATAGTTCTGTCTGCGATTCGAATCCAACCCTGGCTTTTTGGCTGTACCTATCAAGGTTTATGCAACCCAGCAGTGCCGCAGCTTTTCACATATCGCACGTCAGATATGTTCCAAAAGAATTTCATAGCCTAACGACTTTTGTAAGCTACTGAAGCAGTGTCATCACTGACGTTGCTATCTTTGATATGAAAATAATTGCTGAGCTCTGTTAATAGTGCCCTACATTTTGTGTACTCTGACTCAGTTGCCCACGCACACCTTCAGTCGTTCCCCTGCCGTCTCAGATTACCCATCGGGCAGTGGAATCCGGACGAATTTACTTATTCTAAAACACCTCATGTACATACAGTTGGGCATACCTGGAATTATGGTGAGATACCATCCCCTTCTTCTCTATCTCAAGCGGGGATCGACTACTTATTTCTCTATGCCTATATAATTTGCTATGGACTATGTCCTCAACGTTCCATAGGGTATTCCAAACTACGGTATTCTTGAGTTGTTCGTTCTCTCTCTTTCCACCACTCCAGGAAAGGCCAAAAGACTGAAAGAGGCCAAAATCGAAGCGCAGGCGGAAATTGACGCAGAGCGTGCAGAGAGGGAACGCCATTTCAAAATGATAGAAGAGCGCGTACGTGAGGAAGTTTCATCTTTCCTTCATGTTTCTATTTTCGTATAACCAGTTTAACTTGTGTCGTCCATAGTGCATTCTAGCGGAAATGTCCCTCTACCAAGATAGTAACTTATCCACCTAACCTGGCTTGGCGTTTATGTCAAAAGTAGACTGTTGTCCAGCAATCAACATCGAACATCTAGACTTTTTTGAAACGAAGCCACATTGCTTGACTTGGAGGTCATTCATTTTCAGTTTTTGCAACCGTGGTATTAAAGTTATCGATTGAATCCACTCTCAATTACCATTATTCAGCTGTAGCACCCTTTCGGTGCCTAACTACCGTGCCACTCGAAGGTTGCACCATTTCGCGAGATTCCCCAGTTGGTTAGAGCGCGAATTCACTGACTGGAAGGTCCGTGTTTCGAACCCGATTTCCCTTGTCTAGGCTTGGGCAACCCGGCAGTATCCCAGCCCTCGTACAACCTTCGGGTGGCATGGCAATCGCTATTATGTACTGTACGTGGTCTGTCCAGCCGTGTGATCACTAGTATTGGCGAACGCTGTGCAAAGTTGCGTACAATCATAGAGACTCATTTAAGTCGGATCCTCCGTATAGTTTCTACTGCCGATAAGCAATCTCTTAGCATCCAGAACAATTAAAACTCGCTACAGGGCGCTGTCCAGCAGGTGATAGATAATTCATCTTGTCGTGCGGGAAAGTACGGTACTCCACTCTTCAAGGAGTCGCCACCGAAAGATTTCACAATATCTCGATGGAATATTTTTTTCGTGCTACGGTGACCAGTGTGAACAAAGTCGAATGCATTCTCTATCAGACGAATGTGATTTCCTTTGTCTCAGGTGTTTTTCAATAGATGGGAAATTAGAATCGCGGATTCATACCAGTGCAATACGGTCGATCTGTGTTGACTTATTTAGACCTGTATGAACGAGTGTTTTTCATTTAGCTAGACCCGAACAAAAACCAGTAGACACCAAGTTATGCTTAATTTTTACCTATCTTTCAGCCACACTACACTTTCAAGGTGTTTCATCAAATGTCTGTGTCTAGGCTATGGACTGAGTTAAATCTAAACGAAAGGAACTCACTACTCCTGTTCGTTTGATTTATTGTACCATTTCATTCCCTGAAACAACTGTGCGAAAGCCCATCCAGTCTAGTGTCGAGTTGTTCTGGCTTCGAAATGGGAATCTCCTCATTTTGGCGATCAAAGTGCAAGGTCATGTTTAGTTATCACAGTGAGAGAATTTATCAAACTTTATTCCTGCCTCAGTTGAAATTCTGTCCAACTAACTAGTTTCTGTAAGTTCAGTTGGTACCGGTACTAAAATCACTCACTAACACACTAGTCATGAAGTTATTGAGAACTCTTCGACAACCCACGGCCGGTTTCGCCCCTTTCGGGGCTCATCAGATATGCGCCCTCCTCGAATTTTCGTCAGTCTTATGTTCTACTTGTAATTCTGCTTAGTGATAATTGTGCAGCCAACAGACGACATGTTTTTGCGCTTCGGAAGAACGCATCGAAATACGACTTCACTTTAATACATAAACATATTCATAAACAAGCAAACTTTATTTTAGAGAAATTGTTACAGTGCTAAATGATGGTCGAAAGTTTCAGCTACTAGATAGAACCCCTTCACTAAATTTGAAAACCGAGTATGCTTTCGTTTCGACCTGGCGGTTTGACATGGTGTTGGAACGATGATAAAACCGTTCAGGACCAATCAGTTGTTCAATCCGATAGCTGATGAACTTGTGAAAACGGGTTACACATTTCAACCTTTTAAGCTTTCTTGGTAAACTTGAGAAACGAGCTTCACATTTAGCACTGGAATAGTTTCGTGAGCTACAAGTCAGGAAAGCATGTCAAAGACCACTTGCAATGCACTACAGTCGGCCGACGCTCAGCGACCGTCGAGCTCGGACCGTGACAAGTCAATCTGATGTCATATCGGTCCCGAAAACATTGTCCTAGATTTCTCTATCCGGGAAGTGATTTCGTCTTTCACCAGTCTGCCTGAACTTGAGCAGCTACCCGGATAGACGAATTCACCTACCTCATCGATCGGTTTACCTGCAAGTATCGGGTTTGCTTTTGATCCCATCTAATCTGGTAACAGTACCGTACAACTGCGAAGCGCGTACCAACCTGTGAGGCGAAATTATTTAGGTTACTCAAGACAGTTTACATTTCTAAGGGCGTCTGATCCAAGGATAGCAAAATCCTTGACACGCTCAATGTCCATAAGTGAACGCCCCGAGGTGTTAGTGAAGTAAGGCGACGGGGAACATTCGTGCCTAACACCACTGGATGTGGTGAACTAAGATGGAAGTTTTCCGTGAACCTATATGCGTCCACTAAAGGATGGATGTAGAACCCTCATAATATAAAAGAATTTAGGAAGATCATCCTCGTTCGACTGCCACTTCTGTAGTTTCTTGCACTATGAGGGCTATACCGTACTCCAAGGAAAGATACCCAGAAAGAAAATCAACTGTGTGACCGTGCGGTTGAGTAATGCGAATAATGAATGGCAAGGGCGCGATTAAGATCAGTCCTGGGTCATTTCAACCCGGTCTGGACACTCAGCAAGAAGTGCAAACTATCTTCGAAGGGGTGTCACCCTCACCATCCTCCTACCATCGCTTCCATCTCTCTGTTTGTGTCACTGAATTGGAATTACCACTGCAGTTAACGGGGGCGGGACTCGTCCGTCAGCTGATACGACTACTGCACTGGAGAATCGCGGTAAGATGTTCGGGTCATTTTTTCGAGCTTCGCATCCGTCTGAAGTGTTGTTGAAATTGACGCTTCGTCGCCGTGCAACACTTGCAAGTTTTTCTGGTCAGTCAGCGGGAAAAAAGCTAACAGCTCCTGATAGCGGCCCAAGAGCAATCCAAAATGCTCCAAACATGATTTATCTTCAAACGAACGGTTGAATTTCAACGTTTTTGTGCACCACCATCTCTGTCCATTGCCAGTACCAACAGTTAGATTATCTTGACAGAACACACTACTCATAGGATTACCTATAACTCTCCTTTTTTGTCACTTAGGTACTTGGTCGACGTTCGGAGATTGAAGCCCAGATCAAGAAGCTCACCGACGAAATCATCGCCACTCAATCTGCGTCGGTCAAGCTACACAAGGAAGATGCGATTGATCTACTGATGAGTCTTGTAATGGACATCAAGCCCAGCTTGCATGCCAACTATCGACCAGGGGCACTTTCTCATCTCTGAACGCTCTTTTGTGATCCTCCAAACTCTGTATTCGCACAGGAGTGAGAACCCTTTTGCCAGGCATAATAACACACATACTATGATGTATTTATCAGTTACTTTTGTTATTCGACCATACTTGATTTTTCTCAAATACATGTCGCTGTATACTGCTTTGTATACTTTTCCCGTTGTTTGGCCGCCAAGAGCTTCAAAAGCACCTCTCAGTTCAGTTAGAGAGACTAATTTTACTCACCACATAGCACCCTATGAAGGGTTTATTCTTTTCGCAAATTCGTGTTTCATTCGGAAGCCACTGTCAGTGACCGGTCTACTTAGGTCGGATTCACAATGGTTGATTTCTAATGACACTAACATGTATTTTCTAGGGCGTTATCAGAAAGACAGTCGACAACTGATTTGAAAGCTTGAGATAGCCATGCTATTAAACTTCGACGGTCCCTGGTTCGAACCTGACCCTAGTTTTTCGTCTGTTTCTGTGTAACTCTGAGCAACCCGGCAAAAACCACTCCTCCATGCTTCCTTCGACGTGTACGGTAGTTGTGAATCGAAAGGATGCCACAGCCGAACGATTAATTAATATGAAGGCACCTGTGGCGACCGAACCCCAGGGTTGACCACCCTGGAAACGAATTATTTAGTAGCTTGTTGGGTGTAGGACACATCTCCCGTTTTTCTGAGCCATTTACTAAGCTGTCTTCCGGGTGGTAGGCCCCACCGTTCCCACACTGGTACTGTCAGTAATTGGGATTCGGACCTTAGAGAGGGGTGTTGAACTGGTTGGTTCTGGCTCTCGAAGACACCGTGGAACCCTTGGACATTAGTGTAGATGGTCGTTGGCTTGTTCGCTGAGCTGGGCAATTTGATTGCAGACGTTTCGTCAATCGAGGTGACATCATCATCAGTGCGTTATTGGGAGCGTAGTTGTGCGTAGCGGTAGGTTGGTGGTTGTCCCGAACAAGCCAACGCTACATGAGCTACCAACATTTTCCTCTACAGAATGACATTAACGTCTTTAGAGGCTCTACTTATCAATAATTTCTAGATTGACCGTGTATTGTTCGTCAGAATGGGCTGTGTTCAAGCCCAAAGTCTATTGCTACTCTACCAACTCTTGGTCGCAACGTTTCTTGCGAGTACTTTCGGGAATACATGCTTGCAAACACTTCTGACACGAAGGTCATCCGACGTTATGTCCCGTGTAGATGCGAGACAGTTCATTTCGCCACTTCTTATCCCCACTCTATCTTCCGTTACATACGGCGATTAGAATGTGCGTTCTGTGTTTGGGAAGCGAGCCACCCATCACTAAGTTATACAACTGGGCATTTGAACGATCGTTACCTCTCTAGTTCGCCAAGCTTCGCTACACTCACGCACCATGCTCAAGTCGCGATGATTTAGGATGTGAAGACGAGATATTGACGAATTGAGGTTGAGCTTCGATCTACACCCTCAGCGTCTAGCTCCATTTCTCTGCTTTTGGGCGATTACCACGTCGCAAGCAGTGCTAGGCCAGTCCCGCTGATTACGTAACGCTTGGGTATGTTCATTTCACCCATAGTCTCACGTGAAAGTAGTTTTCTTGACCTGGGTTCTAGATTCCCTATCAAACTTTCGAACAGGGACTCCCACTTCGGACCCAGTTTATAGTTCTTCATGTGAATCGAAGACCACTCAACGCAGCTGCAACTATCCTGAGAGCAAGGAAGATATTTGAAACTCAAATGAAAAATAGAGTTTGTAAACGATTTTTACTCACCACATAGGGGGAGATGAACCGCCCAGAGCGGGGACACTTTGCATTGGCTGAACGGCATTGCAGTGAGTCGGGTATGGATCAGGCACAGATTCTATGTAATGGGCCAATCATAATCAAACCGGTTTCACTCGACTTTCTCGGAATTTCCCTATTAATTGCATATGTGGTGTACACCGAAAGTTGATTCAGCAATCTGAGGTTGATTAGGGAAGTTGTGTGCACAATGGATACGAGACGATAACAGGTTGAACGATTTGTAGTTACTTGGATCGACCCATGGTCGTTGGCTTGTTCGCTGAGCTGGGCAGTTTGATTGCAAACGTTTCATCACCAATCGAGGTAACATCATCAGTGCGTTATTGGGAGCGTAGTTGTGCGTAGCGGTAGGTTGGTGGTTGTCCCGAACAAGCCAACGCTACATGAGCTACCAACATTTTCCTCTACAGAATGACATTAACGTCTTTAGAGGCTCTACTTATCAATAATTTCTAGATTGACCGTGTATTGTTCGTCAGAATGGGCTGTGTTCAAGCCCAAAGTCTATTGCTACTCTACCAACTCTTGGTCGCAACGTTTCTTGCGAGTACTTTCGGGAATACATGCTTGCAAACACTTCTGACACGAAGGTCATCCGACGTTATGTCCCGTGTAGATGCGAGACAGTTCATTTCGCCACTTCTTATCCCCACTCTATCTTCCGTTACATACGGCGATTAGAATGTGCGTTCTGTGTTTGGGAAGCGAGCCACCCATCACTAAGTTATACAACTGGGCATTTGAACGATCGTTACCTCTCTAGTTCGCCAAGCTTCGCTACACTCACGCACCATGCTCAAGTCGCGATGATTTAGGATGTGAAGACGAGATATTGACGAATTGAGGTTGAGCTTCGATCTACACCCTCAGCGTCTAGCTCCATTTCTCTGCTTTTGGGCGATTACCACGTCGCAAGCAGTGCTAGGCCAGTCCCGCTGATTACGTAACGCTAGGGTATGTTCATTTCACCCATAGTCTCACGTGAAAGTAGTTTTCTTGACCTGGGTTCAGTGAGTCTCCTGTCAAAACCAAATTAGTATGCAACTGAGCCTATTTACCGAGATCTATCCAATTTCGGTTCAAGTAGGACATAAGGTTGATGGGGACTGCGCTTAATTGATGAGCTCAAAGAAGGACGAAACCCGTCGTGGGCTGTCGAAAAATTTTCAGCAATCTCTTGAGTAGTGTTGTCCGTCTTGTTTATTTTGGATCAACTTCTATGAGGGAATCAGGTTTTTGTGTGCTAAGTTCCAGTCCTCACTTTACTGGGCTTCTCTGCCTATGTCTGTGCCGCAAGCAACCGTCATTGCACACTGCTGGCGTATTTCTGTCTATGATGAGAACGACGAGGATGCTGATGATTGCATTCAGTGATCCGCCCCCGACCTTTAGGGAGCTGACAGTTTGTGATCATGCTCTATCAGTGGTTTATTGCCACTAGTGGTTGTGCCAACCACCAACCCACCACTACGCTCTCCAATAACGCACTGGTGATGAAACGTTTGCAATCAAATTGCCCAGCTCCAGAAACAAGCCAACGACTGTTGAATGTATTCATCGACCTCTGTGTTTCCACACCGCTAACCCTGGACCTCGCGTGCACCGAGAACCAACTTACGCCTCAAGAAAACGACAAGAAGCTACCAGACGATCCTATGCAAAAATAACCACATTTGAGCTTACTTTTATGTTATTTGCGCAACCTAATAATATAGTAAGCGTTCAGCTGTAACACCCTTTCGGTGCCTGGCCGCCATGCCACCAGAAGGAAGCACGATGGATGGGATACTACCAGGTTGCCCAAGCCTAGATAGGGGAGGCAGATGTCGGGTTTGAACCACGGACCTTTCGGTCAGTAAATGCGCGCTCTAACCACTGAGCCACTCGCCATCTTGCGCAACATACGTGTTGTCCCACGGTCTTGGCTGTTTTGGGACAAAGAACGGTAATATGCCTTGGGATTATACTGATCTGCACCCGCTCTTCCAAAAGTTCATTAACCTTTGATGTATTTTTGCTCTGTGGCTCGTAATTGATCATGGCTTCAGCCACACCTCGTGTTCAGTCCTGTTTGTGACTTCAGTGGCATTCGTGTCTAATTAGCTATCTGGTGATGGTACCCATGGTGACACCGATATAGTTACTTCGCTGTTGAAAATCATCCTGGTTTTTGTCGGATCTCACGAATTAAGTTTCAAGCTGTCTCAAGGAATGTTTGACCTCTTGAATAAAACTCGAAGAGTTTCATAACCCTCAGAACATCTCAACTTGACATCGACTTGACTTACATTTGGGTTTCCATAGACACTCATTTCGGTCCAACCATTTCATGGATTGAAATTGAGACACGTAAAGGGATCTAGGTAGCGTACCTAGAATAACGGGGAATACTACTCTGTCCTACCAGCTAGGCACCGAAAGGGTGCTACAGCTGAANNNNCTGTCCTACCAGCCCCTCTGTTATACCTATGGATGGTTAGCTACGCATTAGCTGTGGGTCAAATGAACTTTTGCTATCCAGTATGAACTCAACCGTTCGCACGCACCCTTTGACTTTCGGACTCACCCGTTTTCTTCGTCAACTGCGATTCCAGGTACATTGGGATCACCAGCTGAGCGGTCTGTCCCCAGGATATGTTTGAATAAACTATCTATCTCGAAATTTCATTCAAATCTTGTACCTCTTACCAGCTGTTCCTAACAGAACAGAGTTGGTGCTGTCGCACAGTAAATTCCATTCCCAGTGAGAGGATGCTCTGGGCAGTGATTGAGGAGAAATCGGTTCGAAGTGCAAAGTTCATAATCTTGGCTGGCTAACCCAAAGTGGTGAGTTATCTCGGAATGCTTTTTCGCCAAATCTATCGAATCAGCTCATCGATGAATCGAAAAATTGATTGTTTTTTCAAATTTAGAGTTTTATTACCGTTTTTCCTTCGACTTTCGCCAGGAGCACAAGGCTGAATTGCATTATAAATGCACAAAAATTGCCGAAGAGGTAGCTAAAGCCCAGAACTGTACTATCGATTTGGAAATTGTCTGTCTGGCTACGGAGCTACTTTTCCGATTCCATCAGGTGTTGGCCACGGATTTAGAAACGTTTGCGAAACACGCGAAAAGAACCACTATCAATATGGATGACGTGCTTTGTTTTGTTCGTCGCAATCCACAATTGGTGAGTCCTTTTGTCTATACAGAAGCTGGGGGTTAAGTGCAGTTTCACCTCTTATCACACATTTCATTACTCATGATTTGACCTATGTCCATTCTCACCATCCACTCTTTGGTGTGTTGGCTCTGCAGATTAACAGCGTTTGGGCTGGATTACTACTAATAATAATAATAATCGTTCAGCTGTAGCACCCTTTCGGTGCCTAGCTGCCATGCCACCCGAAGGTTGCACGAGGGCTGGGATACTGCCAGGTTGCCCAGGCCCGGACAGGGGATGTCGAGAGGCATAGGTCGGGTTCGACCACAGACCTTCCAGTCAGTAAATTCGCGCTCTAACTACTTGGGCCATCTCGGCTGGATTACTGACCATTCAATAACTGATTAGTCTCCAATTTTTAATCTCACGTTGTTGATACTTGTCATTACTTCGTGTTTCAGTTAATATTAGTCCGATCAGCTAGGAGTTTTGGTTTGTGTTCTTTCGAACTCCGAGCTGTTCACGACGGTGGATAGAATCATATGTCATCTGTTGAGAATCTAATTAAGTTTCCCTCGTCTACGCGTAGGTGGACAACTTTATAATCATTTTATACAGTTTCCTTCCAGTCACTCATTTGCTGGTTACTTCCGAATGTAACTGATAATATAACAAAATTGTGTTCACCTACGACAGAATTCCCTTCTAGGACCGTTTATTGTTAGCCATAGACCCAAGTTAGCCCAGTTGTGTGACCACGAATTTACTGACCGGAACGTTTGTGGTTCCGATCCAACCTCTGCATCTTGACTGCTCGGCCAAGGCTTGGGCAACCTGGCAGTATCCCAGACTTCGTGCATGCTTCAGGTAGCATGGCTAGAAAGAAACAAAGAGTTGAGAAGGATGGCGTGGCTCAGTTGAAACAATCGGGGCGAAATGCTCCAAGTGGTTAGTGCGAGTCTACGGACCGGAAGATCCGTGTTTCGAACCCGACCTCTGCCTCTCGACTTCCCCTGTCTAGGCTTGGGCAACCTGACAGTATCCCAGCCCTCGTGCCTCCTTCGTGTGGCATGGCAGCTAGGCACAGAAAGGGTGCTACAGCTGAACGATTTTATTTTAGTTGAAAAAATCACTACTTCTTGCAACCCTATCCCCCAACAATGTCTTATTCGCTCAACCTACGACTTTTATATATTTATAGAAGCTGTCACAGTGAACTCCAGCGTCACACCTCTCCATTTTGGTGTTCCAAGGTGAACTAGTTACCGTGACCTTTGGTCTTTTTGTTCAAAACAAGGAAGTTAGGTACGACCATCTGTTTTTAATCATAGTAGTAGTGATAATAACAGCAATCTTTCACCTATGACATCCTTTTGGCTCATAGCTGCCATGCCACCCGCGTGGTGATCTGCTGTCTTCCATAGTCGGTGTTGTATTGAGGGCAACTGTGCAGTAGCGTGCCTTGCAGACCTAAGATGCAATATTCCAACGTTTCTACCAACCAGGAATTCCAATCACTCGGTCATATCAATTTGTTTTACGGAATCCACCACACAAACTTCCCACAGAGATCTCATGATGGCAAGACCAGGGAAGCTGAGAGGCGAACTGGAACTGTTGCATGTAGCTTCTAAACTAATGACGAGTTTGTTCATTCGATGGGCCCTGAATTCTGTACGAAAAAGTCAAAACAGTCACAGCGCCCACCTGAACAAGTGAGTTGAGGAGGAACTCGTCACTCTTTGAAGATTCTAGCAAGACCTTGTGTGGTGACCATATAAATATGGTTGTAATAACTTCCTTTGTCTCCATAATGCGCTGTCTTAAGCTACCGTGCGTTTTGATATAACGTATTGAGCGGAGTAGGGATCCAAGGACCGACACAGTAGTTGTACCTCGGTCAACAAGAACATATCGTCGCCAGGTGTGTACACACGAACCCTCGCGTAAATTGCCACGTTAAGGACAAAACAAACACGAGAGCGTGTACGTGTCCCTTCTCCCGGTTTGCCAAACTACATCTGTCGATGATCCGGTCAATGCTGAGGACTAGAGAGAATCTATTCCTCAAGTCCAAGTCCCCCGTAGATACTTTATTTTTTGTTGTTGAAAATCCGCAAATCGACATTGTAAAAAGAAACTCTGTTGAAAGACCTCCCTAAGTTGATATACTACTTAATGAGACCATAACGCATTTCATTGTAAACTGACCGTTTCGTCACTGTACGTCATCAGTGTACTCTCGCTTGGGATTGTACCCCGACTGTAAAGTTACAGGTACTCGGAACCACGGTATATCGGGCTAACTCCCGCTGCTTGTCCACTTGTTCGAAGTCGTACTGTCCTATTATTTGTGTACCTATTCTTCCTTCTCTTCATTTCGTAGGTGCAGTTGATGAGTGATTTTCACAAGCAACAGACCACCGCGAAGAAGCAACCCGGTGTGGTGGTGCCACCAACTACGTCTGCGGGTACCGACTCCAAAAATCCCGAACAGCCTCCCTCGAAGGATAGTGAGACAAAAACCGATGTCCACTCACCAGATTCTGCACACAGCCTCACCGAATGGTTTATGGACCTAGAGTGACACCTTTCGTCTCCAGATGAATTGTTCTTTGCCGTCGCTCTACTTTTGTATTCACTCTCCTCGTCATGCATCTTCTTTCCAAAACGGTATATGTCCCTTTGACAATTATGATAAATTATTTTTTTTGAGTTTTGGATCTGTGATTGTGATGGGGTGTTTCAGTAACGCTTCGGATCCTATGTGTCTGACTCTCCCTCAAGCAGCAAATCAGTGTACCCCTGATCTCCGCGGGGCATTGTGGTCGCCATCACTTCGCGCTTAGTCTCGTCGCCTCTGAATCATGTGACTAGCATACACTGTTTGAGAAACCATGGTGTGCTCACAGCTTAGAAAGGTGGGAGCTGTGCGACGTGCAGTTTGAGAGGCTTATCCATGGCATGCTGGTTACCCTCATACCATTCGATGAGGGCTTGAGCATCAAAACCCAGCAGGGTTAAAAGGGGACTTGGTAATCCATGGGGCCCATTGGCTGCACAATGCTCTAATCTGCAAAATCTTTGCGATTGGAATAAAACTTTTTGCGCCAAAATGTTGCAGTTTGTTGCTAATGTACTCAAACCAAAAACCAACTAATCTACGGTCACAATTTTCAATCTCACCATTGTCCACTGATGCAATCATTCCTTCGGCGGAAAACGTCTGGTGGAATAATTTCCCAGCATCGCTGAGACCCTGGGATTCCTAAATGGGGCTCAAAAGCTTGGACTCGTACTCTGAACTCAATTTCCTGTCTCGTTCAGTGCATCAGGGACACGTCTTAGCTTTCGAAAAGTCAGTTCGATTGTGCGAATACTGGGCGCCGTAATCCATTGTTCTTTGTCAAAATAGCTACAGCGCCTTCGTGTGCACAGCCGAAGTTGCCCCCTGACAATACGAGTACGAATGGGACGCGAGGTGTGGGAAACACAGTGGCCAGTTTAAGCCTACGTGAGTCGCGCAGGGTTGGGAAATGAGTCTCAGATATTGCTCCTCTAGCAGGTTGGGCTGAGGTGGTTGCGTCGGTTATAAAATGATGGGTGCTAGCGGATAGATCTAGGATTGGTCCGGGGAAATGCAATGCAGCATTTTGGAAAATTATAGGAACGTAAGATGCGTCCGGCTCTTCAACTACGGATCGTTCAGAGTGTGTGCTGGTTTTTGGACCTCGAGTCTGAACGCCTGTCGCATTCAGTGAGTGGTTCACTGCATCTAATCCCACCGCTAAGGGTAAATGTTTTCCCAACGGTACTCGAAGTTGGAGTTTTGCTGCGAAGCCCTGGTGAAAGAATAAACCAAATAACTGAGGGTGCGACGATTTTGGCTTGCGTCTTTCCAAGTAGAAGAAAGAATTTAGGGTGTGTTCAATCGTCTCCGGTTGACGAGCCGGGTCCAAAACTTCTCAAAGCAAAGTATTCAGTGACCGAAAAAAACCTGACGGCATCAAATATTAGCCTGTAGACATACTGTACATGTGAGCAAAATTAGGAGGAATGATTGCACAGTGAGAAAAACCTATCAACAGCACAACTTTGTACGACTAGCGCTTCTGTTCAATTTTGCCGCCTAATTAAGTACATACTTAGTAGGTGAACACATCAAATGCAACCCGGCGCAAGGTTAAGAGGAGGGGGGATACCGTACCCTACTGACGTTAATAAGTAGTTGTTACAATATGAGAATACTAGAATTTTTCTGCCCAGAAGCGGTCATTTTGTGCTGTAAAGAGGACGATGTTCGTATCTTGAATAGTGCAAGCGGAGAACCGAGTAATTCGTAATATAAAGCAGCACGTAGTTAAGGACAAATTGAGTTCCTGGAACCACATTTTGCCGTGCGGCCCGCTCGCTGTTATCACTACTTTACCCAACCTTCTACTCGCTTTAGTGGGTAGATCCCGGTGGTGAAATCTCTGGTCCTTATCAGTCGTACAAAGAACTGCGCACTTCGGATGGGATACAAATGTTTGAGTCATTTATGCGTTAATATTTTGCTTGTAATCAGCTGAATGTATGTTTCATATTTACCGCCACGGACCATGTGACTCCTTACTAACTCCTGATTTACTGTAGCGGAATTTGGACCGCAATCAGCTGGTTGGTTTTGAGAGACGTGGATACAGGATGACGGAAGATCAACGTCCTGTGAGATTTGTTGATGAGTTTCTTGGCGCTTCACTGACTACAGATAAAACGGCTACTCAGCGGAGTGTTTGCCACGAGACTACTAGCGAATGGAGGTTTCAGGCTGATTAGCCTTTCGAACTGATACCTACATTCGAAAATGCAGATGCGAGTCCCAATAAAGCAACCATCGATTTCCACTGCGCTGAATTGAAGGAATTGACTTTCCGACTTCCCCTTCGCTTGTTTATCGTTAGCTATCACATAATGAAATACCGGAGAATTGTATTTCGTTCTCTAGTATCCTTGCGGGGCCATTTCCCATGCTGTGGCTCGTGAGTCTCGGAAATTATTCGTCACGGTATGCTGATGTTAACAATTTACTTGCAACATTAGAGAATCTGATGAAGTGACATCGACATGTAATCTTTTATTTCAGCGAGTCTCTCTCTCTCTCAACACAGTGCTACCATTTCTGGTTATGACTAGCTGGAGCAGTAGAAGTAGTTTGTTTCTTTTCGGAGCGTTGTTAAGTGGTGAAGAAGTCAGCCGTACGATTTGACGAATGCGCACTGACGATTCAAAATGCACAGCCCAGCACAGCAAACAACCTGGTCGCTGTCTATGTACATTTGGAACAAATGGCAGACTTTATGCACTCAGAAGAACGTATCTTACGGATGATGCGGGTTAGGAGTGTTCTTTAGTCAAAAATTTGGAAAATGACCACATTCAGTGACCAACTTCGTCGAATATTCGTGTCTGTCCAATCCCGCCTGCTCCCTTGACACGATTGTGGCACTCGCACTGATACGACGATAATGAAGCCTCACAAGCAGCAGTACTACAATGCAACTGTGTTGTGTGTGGTATTGGTGGGTGCTTCTCGTAACACGTAGTGTTCGACATAGTGATCGCTCGGGTGCCTCTCCCCAGAGAAGTTCGTGGCAAGCTTTTTTGCGTATTTAATTTTGCTACTCATAAGTAGTGTGACGTCTCAACATTCTAAACGGACGTCATTCGCACTGCAGCCACGATGAGCACGCAACAGATTTCGGACATAACTTCCTCGATTGTATTCCTTAATCAATGCAAGATGATTTCTCATTACAGAATTTAAGTGTCTTAAAATGTCCCAGAGGCATATGATTGAAGAAAAATGATACAGACGTAATTATAAGGGCGTCCATCTACTGAAAGTAGATGGAAAGAAATTGACTATTTTAAGTAGGGTTCAGAATTGTTCAAATAGGACTCGATTATAAATGGGGAAGCTAGAACATTCTTTCAGCAAGTTTATCCACCATCGTGTATGCTGGTATGTGTCCCAAACTGAGATTTCGCGCCATGGTAGTGGTTGGGAGAAGTGGGTACGACACGTCACATGACATGCTGCGCTAACAAGGTCACCAAAACCACATTACTGGTCAGATGTCCTGGACGGCTCGTACTAAGGACGAAATTCTGTAAAGCCCGAGTTCAGTTTGGAAGAAGCCCATCCACAGATGGCTTCAACTCAAAGGTGATTCTGTTGCTGAACTAGTTATCTGAAGGCTTAGAAACTGTTGATGCAAAATACATGGCTACTAACCCGTACTTAAGCCCCAATTCCACCCCCACCATCCGTTCGAAGGACATTGCCACACTCTACCACCAGCTTTTGTGTGTACTCATTTGTATGCTCGTGACGAACACCACACGCTGGTCATACGACAGGGCGTTTTTTGAACAGAATGCGAGAACATAATCTCGTGTCGATGAGTGGTAGTTGAAAGAAACCAGGCTCATACTTGGCCGAAACCACTCACGACAAAGAGAAAGCCTTGGAGACCATATAACGGGTACCGTTGAACCCATCACAGAGGCGGTTGTAATCCGACTGCTGGAACCACAAGTCGGTGTCCAAAAGGAACTTGTGCTGCTTCTGAACTTGAGATGGCATGCGAAAAACCTGGTTCCACAACCTTGTCTGACAATAACATCACTTACTTGATTCCTTAACCCATTGACCTGTGTTTGTCTCAATCAAGCCCTATTCCCTTTCTTCTTTCACTAAAGTTCACGTGATTTCTAGTACCATGTAGGTTCATGATGTACTAGCCAAGAGGAACAATCACATAAACCAAGCNCAGCACAGCAAACAACCTGGTCGCTGTCTATGTACATTTGGAACAAATGGCAGACTTTATGCACTCAGAAGAACGTATCTTACGGATGATGCGGGTTAGGAGTGTTCTTTAGTCAAAAATTTGGAAAATGACCACATTCAGTGACCAACTTCGTCGAAATTCGTGTCTTGTCCAATCCCGCCTGCTCCCTTGACACGATTGTGGCACTCGCACTGATACGACGATAATGAAGCCTCCCAAGCAGCAGTAATACGATGCAACTGTATTGTGCGTGGTATTGGTGGGTGCCTCCTGGTGCTTCTCGTAACACATTGTAAACTGTTCCGCCTAGTGATCGCTCTGGTGTCCCTCCCCAGGATGTTCGTGACGAGGGTTTTTTTGTGTATTTAGTTTCGCTACTCGTAAGTAGTGTGACGTCTCAACATTCTAAACGGACGTCATTCGCACTGCAATCACGATGAGCATGCAAGATTTCGGACATAACTTCCTCGATTGTATTCCTTAATCAATGCAAGATGATTTCTCATTACAGAATTTAAGTGTCTTAAAATGTCCCAGAGGCATATGATTGAAGAAAAATGATACAGACGTAATTATAAGGGCGTCCATCTACTGAAAGTAGATGGAAAGAAATTGACTATTTTAAGTAGGGTTCAGAATTGTTCAAATAGGACTCGATTATAAATGGGGAAGCTAGAACATTCTTTCAGCAAGTTTATCCACCATCGTGTATGCTGGTATGTGTCCCAAACTGAGATTTCGCGCCGTGGTAGTGGTTGGGGGAAGTGGGTACGACACGTCACATGACATATCGCGCTAACAAGGTCGCCAAGACCACATTACTGGTCAGATGTCCTGTACGGCTCGCACTAAGGACTAAGCTCTGTAAAGCCCGAGTTCAGTTTTGAAGAAGCCCATCCACATTTGGCTCCATTCAAAGATTTGGCTCCCATTCAAAGGTTATTCATTTTTGAACTAGTTATCTGAAGGCTTAGAAACTCTTGATGCAAAATACATGGCTGCTAACCCGTACTTAAGCCCAACCATTCGTTTGAAGGACATATTGCCACGCTCTACCACCAGCTTTTGTGTGTACTCATTTGCGTGCTCGTGATGAACACCATACGCTGGTCGTACGAGGGCATTTTTTTAACAGAATGTAAGAACACAATCTCGCGTCTCTGAGTGATAGTTGAAAGAAATCAGGCTCAAGTGCTATTGCATCACATTTGGCCGAAACCAGTCACGACAAAGAGAAAGCCTTCAATATCTCATACCGGGTACCGTTGGACCATCACAGAGACGGTTGGAATCCGACTGCTGGACCCAGAAATTTCTGTCCAAAAGGAACCTGAGCTGGCCTGCGAAAACTTGGTCCCACAAACTTGTCTGACAATGACGTCACTTACCTGAGTCCTTGACCATTGACCCGTGTTTGTCTCAATCAAGACGTCTCCCTTTTCTTCTCTCACTAAAGTGCACGTGGTTTCCGCATCAAGTTTTCACGTGATTTCCGGTACCATATAGGTTTGTGATGTACTAGCCAAGAGGAACAATCACAGAAACCAAGCCTTGTTTGTTACCTTCTCTCTTCTCAGAACTTTACTAGTATAGCGGTGGATACTACTGATGGGGCATCCTGGTCACGACACTAAATGAAAGGAAGAAGGCTCTCGCTGCGGAGTTATTAGGGAAGGCCCACTGAACAGTTAGAGTCTATTGGACATGGAAGCAAAACTCTCATATCCATCTTCTTCTTGAACGCATTTTCCTGAAAATTCCTGGATATTAATTGATTGTTACTCAAATGCAAACAAATTCTACAAAGCGACTCCACAAATTCCG
>NW_008752121.1:266314-268067 GCF_000715545.1 Opisthorchis viverrini
AATGAGTGTATATTCGCTAATTTCGTGCAATTTGGTTTCAAGTAGAACATAAGGTTTACGGAAACTCGGCGACTGCGCCTCCCTGATGAGCCCCAAGAAGGGCGAAACCAGTCGTGGGCTGTCGAGAGTAGCAGTGAGTAGTGCACTGGAAAAGCATTGATTCATTTGTATGAGCATAAAATAGTATGTGGGAAGTCACCAGCATTAGGATTTCATTCATACCCCTTCATGATGTTAAACAAGCGTCATAACGCATAGTAATTACTCCATCGATGACCCGTGGACAGGGACCGCCACAGTTCACGCACAAATGAGGGGGCGTTCAATGCACGACAAACGGACGAGGAACCGACTCAGTCGGAGCAACGGACATGATTGTAGAAGCCAGAAACATACTTGTTGGACACAAAGTCTAGAGTCTGGACAGATGTCAAGCCAAGAAGGCTGTAGTGAGAACAAATATACCATGGGGGCGGTCAGAGAGAGAGAGAGAGAGCGATATCATGGGTAGAACAGAGACACCACCATCTTGCTGTGTTCACGTCTGCCTATAATTCCGCATTTAAGTTCAGTATTTATCATCCTGATTTATTTTGCCATTTGATCTTCGTTTTTTCTAAACTGTACGCAAGTTCTCGACATTTTATTTTGTGTTACCGCCTGAACTGCTACTGGTTCTGTTCGGCTACTATCAACTGGACGTTCGTGGGCAAATTTCCGTTAGTGTATACTCATATATTATACAAAGCTGACCTCATAAAAGTTACTGGACCGACACCCAGCATACTCATCTTCGCCATCAAATGGTACTATACTGAATAGTGCAATCTTCGAAGGTCCCTTGCACTTTTGCTTCTGTCTACCAACATAAATGTACACAATGAGCAGTGCTCATTCATTTAGAGAGTTGCCTTCCGCGTTTTCAACCACAAGTACATCAGAACTCGGAAGGAGCGAAGATGCGTGATTCGTGTGATTAAGAAAGTGTTGTTTGTTCAACGGAAACCACGAATTCGAACTCATGGTGTGACTGGACTGAATGAGTGCGATGACTATCGAGTGCATTCAGAACCACGGCACTGTGTAGATGAATACCGTACCAGGCTTGTGAGGACAATTGCATTGACACAACAGATTGCCGTCTATCTAGAAGAATACCGTAACACAAACTAAAATATCTGGCATGCGCAACAGGACAACATTCACCTAGTTGTCAGCCTACAGACCTTCAATTCACGTTCTGTCAGCATATCCTGATGACAAAAAAATTCGGACTGTTTTGTCGGCCATAATCCACCATATATCACAACTTGTTTACGCAAAAGGAGCATAAACTAGAAGAAGTCCGTTCGATTTTGAATCCTGTAAAGGAATCGGGGGTAGTTTTAACACGAAAGCGTTTGAAGGTGAAAGGGAACGGAAGTTCACTGGGGATAAACGGTATTGCACACTAAACTGGTCTCATTCACTGTTCTGCTAACTTCATGAGCACATCAGTTGCTACAGCCGGTGTGCATTTATTTGGACAAATGCTTTTTTAACGCTATTCGTCAATTTTCAGTTTGGCTAGTCATTTTTATCTTGGGGGCAGCCTTACTATTAATGGAGTTTTCCATACTAGACGACCGAAAGAATCACCCTACAGACAAGGTACCGTGGTGTGCTTATTACCGCTTAGACATGTCAGGGCGCGCCCAGACAGAAGAAAAAGCACATGCGCAGAGAGTAACGCATCCCCAAGGTCATCATCGGT
>NW_008752121.1:268153-288965 GCF_000715545.1 Opisthorchis viverrini
GTGGGCCTGAGAATGTTCACGACCGGAACACCACCATTGGCTGTACGGAGCGAACAAGTGAAAGACCATAGTTGGCCAATTGGTCATCCTATATACTTACGCAGACGCTCTGCAATACAGCCGTGTCCCCAGTTCTCTGTCTTCTCCCTATCGCGCAGTGCAGGCGTAACCCAATAGCTCGGCCACTGCACAACACAATAGGACAATGTACCCGTAAGGTTATCGATTAGGTTTCACAATACACCATCCATGTGCACACTGTGATAAGAGTGTCCTGTTCACAGTTTCAGGAAGCATGTAAACAACTTTGCCACAAAAGTACAAAGCGACCAGTTCAACAAAAATACCTAAGCTACGCCCCAAGGTGTGTTACCCTGACCGGGCAGGGAAGTTGAATATGTGAGTTTTCAGTACCACGTACCAAATTTGACTTCGGACAATTACTCTGGTTTTCATTTCGTTCGCACAGTTTGTGCGTTGCGTGTAGTGGCTTCGTCGTGTAAGTCCTAAGTGTGTCCTGAATTGCGAGACACGAAAACTAGCGGTTGACGCGCCAGCGCACTGGTCTCTAAACGATCACCCTCTTCTCACATTCACCCTGTCTAGTTCAAGACTGTGAACTTATCGATCTACCAGTCGGTAGTTTTGGTGATTACGAGGAAGTTTGAGTACGTCGCGCAGAACTTCATCGGTCTTCTCTACCAGATAATTCACGCTGGTCGCAGGGATTTTGTACTGCCTGGCATGCGATTTTCGGGATGAATGTGAGTTAGTGGTCAATCCTTCTAAAGATACCTCAGATTGAAGAGGAAAGTATTAGTGCACTGTTGATGATGGCCATAACACAAATCAGGAGGTACATGCACTAATAAAAGTGTGGTTGATAGTGGTGGGTTGCAACACGTATAAAAGTAAATACAATGCAAAATGGGAGCAAGTCAAAAGAGGAACTTATCATCTGTGCAAGTTCCTTGGTGAAATTCCGGACGGCGGGAACGTGTTTTCTCCACAGTATGGCTGCTACACGTGTTCCCTGATTTTCCTTGGGTTTGTGGAGAGTGGCTGACCTCCTGCTCGCTGTGCGCGCGCGAGTCTGTGTGCTGACTGTGTTCGGTTTCCTTATATGTAGGTCCGTTTGAGTGTACGTGAGTGTGTCAGCCCTTGAGTTGTTGCTACGCTCACTATACGGTACAGACAATCGACGTCCGATGAGTCACTTTAATGTGACGTGGTTTGTGAGTGTAAAAAAGACAAGTCTCGTGATCCAGTGAGTGACTGTAAGCTGAACAGCCAAGTATGTGGGTGACCGGAGAGCTACAAAAGTTGTCCGTACTTTGAAAATCTCAGTGGCGCTGCTCGCGTTGACGCACCGTGCTTAATGGATACCACGTCCCTTATCAATGGACGAAATTCACAGCTGTGATGGTAGTTCGCTTGGTAACTCACTAGATCTCGTGACAACCACCTCGAAGTTCCTTTTCTAATCGCTGCGTCTGGTTGATTCCAGAAACTTACAGAAAAAACAACACGCCATCCCGAAAAGACAGTAAATTGCCAAGCTCATCCTCCGATCTACAACTAATCAACGCACCTGGGCTATCAACATTCTGATACGTTGCCAGTGATAAAAAAAAAAGAAAAAAGAAAGCGTTCAGCTGTAACACCCTTCCGGTGCCTAGCTGCCATGCTACCCGAATGAAGTACGAGGGCTGGGCTACTACCAGGTTGCCCAAGCCTAGACAGGAGAAGTCGAGTGGTGGAGGTCAGATTCGGGGTCTAACCACTTGGGCGATCTCGCCCCCAGTTGCCAGTGATAATCTACATTTACCGAACTGAAGGCGAAAACAATTGTCCAATGGGCACCCTAAATGTGGACATTTCACTCGTCGTTTGTGCTGAACTACTACAAAAGAACACGGGCATCTGTGAGAAAATGTGGGGCCCCTCTGCCAGGGAGTGAACATTCAGAAGTATAAGCGGTAAACGTTGTCCTGTTCCCAGCAGCCCTCACTGTATCTTTACCCGTCAGATCATCTAGGAGCTGGGTTTGATGTGTGATCACAAGTCAAGCCCAAATACAAACTACAGTTACATTTCCCTGTAAAGACAGTCGTGGAACACAAAGGGGATGTCTAGAAGAACTTTGATCTGAAGGATGTCCTTTTTTCCCAATCACCTGAGCATCCACCTTTCGTTACTTTTTACGATTGGTCTGTCGTCTATCCAGTTGTGGTCAGGTTAGTGTCGTGTGATTTCCTCGCGCGTATTTGTAAATGTTCACAAAATAAATGCCTCAAACAAAGTACGCTTTTCACAAAGCACAAGAAGTTCATCCAACCTAAGAAGGACAAGTCACTCTGCAGACCCAAGGTACCGAGCAAATGGAGGCAAATTATTGAGTCTTGTATTAGGGGCCGTAGGAAGAAACAAATTAAAAAGAATTGACTCTATTCGTAATGCACTACTCATGAGGTTGCTGAAAACTCGTCGACAGCCCATGACTGGTTTCGCCCTTCTTGGGGCCCATCAGGTAGGGGCAGTCCCCGAGTTTTCGTTAACCTTATGTTCTACTTGAAACCAAATTGCACGAAATTAGCAAAATACACTAGCTATGATAATAGGCGTTCTCCCTGTCCAGACTTAACTCACCACTCATAAGGCTGCTGAGAACTTGCCGGCATTTCTCGAGCGGTACGTCACTTCTCGAAAACTGGGTATGACGATATCTGGAATATCGTACCAAGTGAAAAAATGCGGCGGTCTGGAGCAGCATATTCAGTCAAAGCTGGCCATCATATGCAAGAGGTCTAGCTGTACTCAGTCGAGTCTTTTGTCAAAAACAAATTCATGTACAAATGAGTGTGCAGGCTTTTCCCCGGTCATTTATCTGCTTCATTTGATCATCTCCTGGCCATCTTTACCCGTCAGATCATCTAGGAGCTGGGTTTGATGTGTGATCACAAGTCAAGCCCAAATACAAACTACAGTTACATTTCCCTGTAAAGACAGTCGTGGAACACAAAGGGGATGTCTAGAAGAACTTTGATCTGAAGGATGTCCTTTTTTCCGCCGTCCATTAGTACTTTTTCACTTGACGCTGCAGAAGACTGAAAGAACAAGGAAAGACGACCAACCAACAGATGTGCGACATCCAGAGACAGCCTGTTCTCACAGTGCCACCGTTCACGCCGCCAGCCCATCATGGCAACTAAATAGTTTCCAAAACCTTAGTAAGATGACTTACGACAATGCGGTCAACAATCCGGAACGGAAAAGGCTGAAATCTTATTATTACCCCCCCCCGAATGAAAAAGGCTGAAATCTTCTTATTACCCCCCCCCCTCCCCATACACACACCTCTGTCCCTAATGATTAGGGTTGAGTAGCTTGGATGGCCTCATTGTGGGAACTGGTAAATTGCGGCCCTGTAAACCAACATGATCCATCTTACAGAGGAAAACTTTTTCGGGGTCTGTGTAAGTCACTCTGTGGCTTGTCTGTCCAAATGCATCAATCTGGGACGTAAAAATTTTGCCTACTCTCATGCTGCAAATGGGTAAACTATGCATGGCGGGCAGTCTTCGTGTGACTAGCTCGGAAGAAATGAATAAATCTTTCTGAGGAGATATTTTACTGCCTTTTCGTAACATTACTGTGAATTGCACTGCACAGTGAAGTGTTTTGGAAACGTCTTACCCAGGAGTCGTTTTAGGAATATTGAAAAATGAGGAAAAACTCATTTACAAGTTCATCTGAATTGGCTGTTAATCCGGTGTCATCTGATCCGTTCGCCAAGCTGAGTATCTAACTTTCTGAATCCATTATATTCAAGATTTTCTTTAACAGAATGCGCACAAAGGTCGTCTCATATTTCGGTTGGAACAACATTTAAGAATCCCAAATCTTTTCCTTCGTATGGTACTATTTATATCATTCCACCCATATTGGGGGGGGGGGGCATTTAATTGTACACCTACATGGAGACTAACAACCCTTCGAAAATTATTTCGACAACTTCCAACTAGAACATGAGTTGACCTTTTGTGCTTCGCAATCAGCTGAGGAGACCAGTGGACGAGAGATCCAGCTGAGGTGCACATGAGTGTTCGGTTATGTACCAAATTAGTGTTTGTCCCGCTGGGTTTATGTACAAAAGGAGACTGGCGAAAAGTCGAAGAGTAGACCTTTCTGGTTGGCTCCAAAGAACTTGAAGCTGGTAGTCAGTTGTCCCTACATATATTCTCGTATGCTGGAGAGTGCTAGAATATGTTTGGATTTCATTTTTACAGTATTTTACCAGTCAAATGGGAGTCCACTCAGCCTGAATACCTACCGACAATATCGTCAGGCAGCTCACCACGAATGAAGCCGAACAATATACCTCATGAAGCGGTTTCCTTGTCAGCTACCCTGTTGCCTACTCAAGTATCTGTACGACTTATAATCCACAGTCGGGGATTGTGAAGCCATATGCCGGTCAGCGCTTATTCATCACCAAATCACACAATGCCTTTGAATATCACCATGATGACTGCGAAGGAGACGTTCTGTGTGACAGACAGGTCTAGACACGCAGAGCTTAGCTCTGCGTAGATGTGTGGATTGTTTGTTGTAGTGCACATGTGCTTTTCAATATTGGTCAAAAAGCAAACGTGCATAGGCGTTCAGCCCTTGTGGCGCAACCGGTTAGCGCGTTCGGCTGTTAACCGAAAGGTTGGTGGTTCGAGCCCACCCAGGGGCGCGAGCTTGCGTCAGGCTTTGAACTTGATTCTCAAGAAATTCAGCTGAGATGTGAACAAGCATGAAACTTGAAGCCTTTAGGTTTGCACTTCATTTCTATTTATCCAATCATCCGCAGGTGAAATTCATGACGAGAATGTTAGAGCTCATGGCTTACGATGTGAGTTGATGTCACGCTTTTGGGGCTTGTTCGAATATCAGAACAAATGTTGGATCGTTTGGAAAATCTGGATGTACGGGCGAGCTATCCGGTGCAATCCTAGAGTTCATCCACGCAACATTTACGAAAGCGCAGCTTCAGAGAGATCAGCAGAGTTGCAAAAACGGAAGCGAAAATGCTGGTTAACACTTTATTAATCAAGATAATTTCACTTTTAAGAATGAGTCACTCTGTTATTCAGTAACACGGTGCGTGCACTTTTTGCCCTCAGTTTTCAGAACAGCTCACTTGACTGAAAGGTGGACAATGCACAGAATTACTAAGGCTTATGAAAAGTGAGATAACTGATTTGCTCTGACTGTTGTCATGTCATGTGCTCTGTTGTCACACACCACTATTACAGCGGACCTTATAGAGAAAGCCGTTCAGTCGTGATTCAAAGGGGCGTCTGATCGGAATTCAGGAAAGCTCGACATGAGACGGTCGCTCTGAGGCGGATTCGTTTAACACACTTCTATTTTTGAACTTATCTTGTTATCCTTTGACCACATGTCCTGTTGTGAGCATGACGCGGTTACTAGTTAGATGCTGCTTTCGGTTGTCATACACCTGTCGTGAGGTTGGGTGACGAGACCAAGTACCGTCGGGCGCAGCCAGTTAGCCGGTACATATGCCTCACCGACTTCAAGACTGCAATTAGTAGCCTCTTCTGGTGCAGCAGATTTTGGAAACAAATCGAGAAAAACTGCTAAAGCTGCGCTAAATATGGTCTTGTTTGGCCATCTTTAGCTGACCGTAGCCACCGGTGGCTTGTGTTACTTAGATTATGTAGAAACCAGAGGGCGCCGTCACCTTTAATTATGGTGTCGAAGTTCAAGGTAATTCACATTTTCCAGTCCGGAACTACCAGTAATTTCTGGCAGTGTGGGTTCATCTTCACTATACTACTGCTTGGCCGAATTTTTAAGAGATGTAGGGTGCTTTGGAGCAAAACTATATGGAGCAATGTCAGGGTTCGTGTACCGTCGTACAACTGTGGCGTTTCGTACCTTTATTTTAGTTCCATTATAACACTACGTATTTCATCAATTGCATAATCGTTTTTTTGTTTGAATACGAAAAACTACAAAAAACGCGCACTTGTACGTTTCCACATAATACAAGCGTGGTCACGTGCTCCGACTCTCTCTTCTGATTTCGCTCGTGCTTGCAGCGGTCATTCGTGGGTCTCATGTACTAACTCTGGTACCAAAACATTTGAGACCATCTTCGGAATCTATTATATGTGGGAACTGTTCAGAAGAAGACCTCTGGACCAACATAATTGGATTATCGTTTATTCGCTGACCTGGGTCAACGACGAAGTATTTTAAAGAGAACAATTGTTAGTGAGTCTGTTCCATCTGACCTCTTTATTTTTGTACACCCAACCTAGCGTTATTATTTTTATTTCTTTGCCACACACTCCTGGTAACCTAACTTATTGGGTAGCCAGACCACTACACAACGTACACGGAAGGCGGCCTAAAAGAGTTTGACATGATGAGAAAGAAAAAGAAGAATTGAATACACTTATGGTCAGATTGTTAAACGCCAAATTCCGCGAACAATTAGTGAGTATCTTTGCCCGGTCCAGAGTGAACTACTTAAACGCCGGTCTGTCTGTCAGAAACACGCTGCATACCCGTTTACCCTCCTGTCAATTTGGTTTTGATGGGCGATTCACCTGGAACCCAGATGAATCGCTAGTTTATGATGTTCTTAAGCACTGAATGTGCTGCACCAGACCAACCCATGTTTCAGTTCGTACGATATTTGATATATCGCCATACATTTTATAGATGTCGTCAATATATTACTCATAAGGTTGCTTAAGAAAATCATAAACTAGTGATTCAGCTCGGTTCCAGGTGAGTTGCTCGTTAAAACCAAAATGGATTGTAAACGAGTGTAGTTCGCTAATTGGTGAGTATCCTTGCCCTGGTCCATAATGAGCTGCTCAGCCGCAAGTCTGTCAGTCAGAAATATGCTGCATACCCGTTTACCCCCCTTTTGTCGACTTCGCACATCAGCTGACCCGATTGAGCGGTAAAGAGAAAGGAACTATCGCGTGCAGTGAAATAACAAAGCTAATAAAGGGTAAGGTACTTGTTTCACACTGTATCGGCCGTCTTAGATGCAATGTCCCACACTACTCTCCTACCGCGGATTTAATCCAAACAGCCATTCAGACATGGTTCAAGAATACCTTTAATTGCAGCTACGGAAACGGGAAATTTCGACATGAGTCGCCCGCCATCTGCGGTCACTATGCACGCAATGGTAGCCTTCAACATCCTTTCGGTGTCTGTCTTCCGTGGCAGCCAAAGAAAGTGCGAAGCCCGAGATAATTCCACGTTACCCAAGCGCAGCCAGCCGCAGTTGAGATTTACGAAGTTGGGTGCGAACCACTGACCTACTGGTCCATAAGTTCACGCCTTAACCACTGAGCTATCTCGAACCGGTTACCAACTAACTCATCATGTAAACATCGTTCCCAATGTATGCGAATATGGGGTAAAGGGTAATCCAAATTCTAGTGGGTGGTTCCACAGTATCAAAATCATCCTTTAGTCGCCCAGTAGCTGTTACTTTTGGCTCCCTAATAGACATATGAATTTCAACGGGAACTGTCATCATCCTGGAACTGGTAAGAAGACAACTGAATAAGCGTCTGATTGTTGTCAGAACAATGGATTGTTAATACACTAGGAAGGCTAAACGATATGTGGATATCCCCTTGTTGTACTTCTTGAGAAGCTTACGTGCACTGTTAAGAAGCTTATTTCCCCACTTCTGAAGTGTGATCAAAACCAGCAGTGGAGGATAGCTGGATCCCTAAAGTGTACCGTGGGTTGCCCTGGCTGATGTTGCGTAAGCGTTGGTTTTAGAATGGTGAACATCGACTGGCTAGGTGACCTTGGTTTACCTTTGATTACCGTATTGACTGAGATAAGTCCGCGTCTCATTAACTGCCCGCCGGTCTGGATAAGCTTCGGTGAAATGCTGGCTACCTATAGAAAACCATAAGTTGCCCCTTGACCAGTTCTGGTTAGTCCTTTGTCCAACCTACGTTTCAACCTAAAGGTCAGATGTCGAGTAACGGTTGGCCAAACGTCATTCTAAGCCCCTGTGACCAGTGTCCCCAACAGCTAACCGATTCGGTAGCAAATGATTACCGATTGGCCGAGTTGATTTGGACCTTCTGGCATTTGGTTCTCAGAACTCCTCAGGAATCAATCAGCCGATAAACCACGAAATCCTAATGATCGTAACGCGTTAACTACCGTGAAGAAAGGTTATTCGAAGGTGCATTTGTGGTTTCGATTGGGCACCAAATCAGCGGCGAAAGCCAGCTTCTTATAAAGTTGACCAAAAAACAGAGTATGGAGATTTCAGCGCTGTACGCACGATGTGGACAACGGCTGTACTGAATGCCTACGTGTATGGGTGTCGCACCCCAAATTTCCGTTATTGGACTGTAAGTCTTCAAGACCTGAATGAATTATGTTGTGTCCGGGCTACACCTTCACGACTCGATGTTCGCTGACGATCTAAGCATCTGGATGGTGCCCCAAAGCACCATAAACTTCAGACTATCCAGAACTCATGATTGGTCTTGCCTATCTTCATAGGTGTACCTGCAGGAACAGTAAGTATCCCGCTTTGAACGTCGTGTGCTCACTGCCCTTCTTGTACTGGCTACGTGAAAGAGAAGATTCAACCAGGAAAGGGAAAAAAGATTTGGTTTGCTCGAATCCGGGTAAGTGTATTTGGCATACGACATATTTCTAAAAGATATATGCTTTCAGTCACGTCTAAACCAACTGGGTAAATCAAGAAAGAAAGCCCTGAAGAAGAAAGTGCTATAAGAGAGAAAACTTCGGTGAAAGCACGCAACAGTCTGTTGGGTCACTGTAGACGATGATCGGATATTCGTCTCCCCTGAACAAAGCGGGCATGTATCTCGTGCTTCAGTTGGTACGATGTTCGGGAAATTGCAGTACATTTTCTTGAATGAAAGCTGCACATAAGGTCGCTGAAAATTAGTCGACATCCCACGACCGGTTTCACCATGCTTGATGCTCACCAGGTAGGCACAGCCCCCGAGTTGGTAGTGTGAGGAGATTTGGGATTTCGTCCTGTAAGTGAAGCCAATCTATGCTGAAAAGCTGAGAAGCACTGTACAGCTGTTTCATCCTTATTGGGAATCGTCATCACAGCCCCCGAGTTTCCGTCAACCTTCTGCTCTTCTCAAACCCAAATGAGAGAAAATTCACGAAATGCATTCATTGTGATTTTAACGGGTTGTCAACCGTTGAGTAGCATGTTCGGTCAATCGGCTGTTTTTGCGCGGTCGATTGCTTCGAAGGAAACCAGGAGCAACAGAAATTTAGGGTGGCTACCTAGCTAAGGCAAAGAAACAGGCACAACTGTGCCTTGGGGAACGAGATGAACCAATGATGCCAAGTACGAATGCCGACGGGGCTACATTAGGGCCATGAAATGTGAAACTACTGAATATCGCGATGACATTATTTGATCATTAGAAATGAAACCTTCCGAACAAAGCTGAAAAAAAAACTGTGCACTACCGATTGGTCGGCCCGAACCGTCAGGACTGTATCACACTGATAGCCAGCTGCAGGGTAAACAACACTGGTTTTTGACACTCGACACGAAGTCAGTGGAGAAGCTTCACAAGGATACCTCTCATTATTCCAGACTTGAATGGTCAGTCCGAGGGGCGTTTACTCAATTGAATCCGGAATTGTTTCAGCTTTTTTTTTATCTATGTTAGACCGTTTGGACACGTCGGACTAAGTTGGGCAATTTTTCACTACAAAAACTGAGCCAAAAACGCTGGAGAAAGTTAAAAAAGGGGGTTCAAAAGCATCTGTAGGTTTTTAGAACAGGACGCTTTTACAGGTCAGGGCAAATTTCAATAGTTGAGTTACGACTGCCCCTCTATGTGCTTGGAGAATGGTACTCGCCAAACTTAGTGAAGGGCTGTAAAACGGTTTCTAGTACGTGACGCTGGCTCAACTCGAGGATATGCTCTCTTGGCAAAGGAGGTTACATCTGAATCCTTTCATCATTAGGAATTGGTTGCAGTGTGCCGATCTGTGCACGCATCAAAACTGAACGTTTGTCCTACATTTGAAAACTCGGCACAATCAGGAGATGACGCTTGGTGTGTGTGTGACATCTAGAGGTACTTGGGATGTTCGTTAACTGGGGTCCAGCTCCATAGATGCCTGCAGAGATGCGACATGCCCCAAGGATTATGGAAACAGGTGAATATAATATTGTGTGGACATATCATATCTGTAACAAGAATAAGTTTGTGGCAACAGCGTAACTGAGATTCTATTTCACCAGATATGACTGTCACTATGAGTGATTTGAAACAGTTTTACAAACACCGGCTCCCGTGACAAAGAGGTAATGACCGAATAGTAGAGGCCCTTAAGAAATTCGGCAAGAAAGGAAGTATCAAACGAATAGAATAGAAGATCGAGTAGTTCAACGCGAAAATATTCTCAGATGAAGATTGGGCCGTTTTCATGAGCTATGAAACCAAGAACGTCAATTGGGACAACGAGGTTGTAGATACTCATGGTGACTGGAAAACATCGCACGAGAGATCCACCGGCTTCAGGGTCGAGTTATACCAGGATCGCATTTAGTGATTACTTACACTTCCATCAACAGATGGGTTAATTTTTAATCTTCGATTGCTGAAACTTATCCACATTTTACTGGAACTGCCCCAATACGGCGTCAGAGACTATCAGTTCAACCATCTATTTGTGTTTCACTTTTCACTGCGATTGTAAGAACAGCAGAAGAGTATGCCACTTTGGGTCGAATTGTCTCTGCATTTCAAATGGTTTCTTACCTACCGTAGTAAAACGTATTTCTGCGTTCTGACCACTTTTTTATGGAAATGGTATTTCTCTTGTGCCCATAATGTTCTGGCCAATTGTTAGTTTTCAAACTTCGACCAGGTGTCTAAGCAAGCAGTACGTGAAAGCATTAGTGAAACTATCGTTCTGGACATTATTGGTAGTCTAGCTCTGAGGACTAACCACCATACAGTTGCTATCTGAAACCGATAAAGCGGCCAAGATGGTACATAACATACGGCGATCATTAGGAATGGTCTTACATTTCATGTTTACCAAGTTCCGTTTCAGTGTTTATACTATTGTTCTAGTCTTATCCTGTTTATCTCATCTGATTTGAAGGAACACCGGGGACTGATGCTCACGTGAAACTGCCAGATTACACCCCAGCGACAGTTAAAAAGTGTTGGGTAAATAATCCCCCAAGAACGGTTCATCCTGCCTTATGGCGATCGTCAGGAATGGTCTTACATTGCATGTTTACCAAGTTCCGTTTCAGTGTTTATACTATTGTTCTAGTCTTATCCTGTTTATCTCATCTGATTTGAAGGAACACCGGGGACTGATGCTCACGTGAAACTGCCAGATTTCCACCCCACGACAGTTAAAAAGTGTTGGGTAAACTAACCCCCCAGAACTGCTCAATCTGCCTCAGGCACAAAGTGGTCGATTCAAGGGATGATTATTCCAACCGTCCCTAAGCTCACCCGAGAAATGTTGGAAACAGAAACAATGAAAATTTGTATCTGGAAATTGAGCGCGTCTACAACGGTTCGTCTTCTCGATGAATCGTGCAGGAACTACAACAAGAACTCAAGACTAGGTGTGATTCCCCGTAATCAGATTTGGCCTACCATTTGTTCAGTAATTACGTTTCAGTACAACCGTCTTTTTATACTGATCCGAGAATACGGAGAACTCACCAAAATCCAGGTGCTGTTGAAGTCTTAGCATGTCCATGGAATAGGGATTTACACCATACTGAGCCAGATAATTTATTGACAGACCGCATTAGGTAGTCGTTCCTGGATTCTCACTGATTTCCGAAGGACAGGCTATATCCCACGCTGACTTAGCAAGGCGTAGAGTAGGCACTGTACCTTAGAGCGAACGCCTTCCTTCTGAAATTCCAAATGCGTACAAGAGTCCCTGAACAAGGAAGTTATATCATTAGATCGTAGCTCAAAAGATTTTTTATTGACTAGCAAGCAGTGACTTTGATACGAATTTCGATATCCAGGTACCAGTAATCTTTTGAAGCGTGCCTCGGGCTGGGTTCGGACAGCGGGTCCCAAAAGATCATTCCAGTCGCTTAGTGCCAGGGGGACTTTATATCACCCCTACCATCAGTGACATCATTGTTGAGGATGCTTGAATGGTTGAAATCATCACCGAGTTTTCGAATTTTATTGTTCAGACATGAGACAAAATTTTTTCAAGACCATTCAAACCATCATTTGGAAGAAATACCCTCTGCATCGGTTTCAGTGTTGGCTTCACATCGGTTGAAGCTTAACTATTGCTCGTGTTCTTGCATCAGTTGAATGACTTGGTCACACAATGCAATCACCTGTAAAAAAACTTCCGCGTTTGTCTGGAAAATTGGCTTCAGTTTAGTATTCAGAATCGCACAAAAGCCATGGTGAGCAAAGCGAACAAAACAGTTGCTGCGTTACCATACCATGCCGGTGATATCAAGCCGAAATGGTGCTCCGCGAGCCCCGTATAGATCACCGTTAAACTCTCTGAACCTCACGGAATCATCTAGGACTAAAGAAGCGAACGTCTTGGGTCAGTATACGGTCCTCCAGCGATACCCGATGCTCTGGTTCGACCCCCAGATGACAGATTTGACGAAGTTGTAGGAGAAACGGGAGACAATCAACATTTTGCCCCTTGAGACTAAGAGTTCTACAGGCCTGGTGATAGACTCTCTTCTTGGGCAAGAATATGGACGATCTCTTGGCATCCACTGGGATATCCAGGACTGTTCTTATCCTTATTGTGGTTCAACCGGATTAGGGTGCCTGGGAAGTAAAAGTACACGAGTTTACATCACGCCCAAGTACGTATTTTTCCACAAAAACGATTTTACCACCTGCTTCCCAGAATTACAAACTGACAAACGCTCGCTCCTCGCAAAGACACTCTTCTTACAGTGTCCTTTCTCTTGAACTGCTATGCTTCACGTTGCGCGTGACTACAACAGGAGTGGCTCCGCTTAATTCATTGTCTGTCACATACCACAGCCAAAGGCAGTCCGAGGATTAAGCCACCTGACGAAAGTTGAAATGACGGCTATTGTATTGGATTCACATAGCACTGCGCAACGCAATTTAGTGTGTGCACAAGTTGCTGACGATAACTCAGATCATTCGGTTAAGAGATAGCACACGAGTAATACGTCTTCAAATTACTTCAAATCTACCTCTAGCACATTTAGTCCAAAACACCACAGAATGAAGTACTTTTATGGGAACTTCGAACTACTCAAATAACACGGTTTTCGCATTGCTCATAGCTTTTTTTCAGCTAACACACGAGTCGAGTAGACCAAAGTACGCTTTTGCTTCTTGTGATCGGTGAAACACGGAGAAGTGAGTAGTTGTTCCTTTTCTAAGAAACAATCGAGAACCATCCCTTTGGAAGTCGATTTTCAAAGATTTCATCAATTCTTGCGTTTTGGAGATATTCTAACTGCTTATCAAAGCCGTCTGAACTTATAACAGACATCAGTTAAGAAGGCTAGTAGACCACCGTTTATTCAAGGACATCAAGTGTATGGGTCAGTCTGAATTGGATAGCTTTCCGTGAGTCTCATTTCCTGACACACACACACACACGTGTGACGACTGATACTTCTTTGATATTAGAAGAGTGTTCGTTGGCTTGTTCGTTGAGCTCGGCAATTTGAAAGGGTCATTTAATACAAAGGAATTCCAGTGCTTTTCTCACTTACTTGAAGAATATCTGTTGTGGTGTTTTGCTCTCAACAGGCGTTCTCTTCGGATGTAAAGAATTATCACACCTGAGAATAAACAAATTCGCATCAGAAAACTGGAGTCACCCTTTTAGATCCAAAAGTCCTTATCACTTGAAAAGTTAATATACATCGTTTGCAAACCAGTTTGGTTCTTTCGAGAAACTCACCTGGAACACAGCTGAATCTCTCGTTTATGATGTTCTCAGGCAACTGAATGTGCTGCACCAGGCCGCCTCATGTTTCAGTCGCTACGATATTTGAAATATCGACTGAGAACATCATAAACGAGAGATTCAGCTGGGTTCCAGGTGAGTCTCTCGAAAGAACCAAATTGGTTTGCAAATGAGTGTATATTCGCTAGTTTCGTGTAATTTGGTTTCAAGTAGAACATAAGGTTGACGGAAACCCGGGGACTGCGGCTATCTGATGAGCCCCAAGAAGGGCGAAACCGGTCGTGGGCTGTCGACGAATTTTCAGCAACTTTATGAGTAGTACATTAGTGAATATACATCGTCCTCAGTCCGCCCAGATCTTCCGAAACCAGTGGGGTTGAATCTAATTTGACCTTATGGTAATTCCCCATTCATTTGCTTACTCCGCCTATGTACTTTTGATCTCCAGTTGTTTTGCTTATTCGTTGGTACGTTTATTGTAAATAAACACACAAAAGCTGGTTCTACAGAGCAAAACGGCCCGAATACAATGGGGGTTCGTCCGTTCAATCGGTACTTGACCAACCGCTGACTACCGCCTTGTTTTCGGAGTCTCCATCAAGACCCTACAATTTCCCCCCGAGACGCCCCAAGCCCGCAAACAAGCTTCCTCGAAGTCGCATTCTCAGGAAGGACCTTCATGCTTTTGAAAAAGAACTCACGTCTTATCGCCTACCGATTTCTGCATACTGTCCTTTGCATGATTTGAGGCCAAATAATAACGGTTGTGGTGCAAGTTACAATCGCCTCTCTTTTCAACGGCTGGGTCTATTGCGCAACTTGCCGTTTTTCTGTGGCAACCTCAGGCTTTTAAGGCCTATAGGTTTTGAGTTTAGCGTGGCAATTCGGATGCTCCGACAGGCGTGAGCTACAATGGACATAGTGCTCGCCGGAATGATGCGAACTGCAGTTGTTTGTGCACACGATACCTATGTTTGCCAATGGACCTCTTCGACCTCTTTCTCTGTGACATTCACCAATCACGAAAGTGGCCAATTGTCTTAGCTATTCGGCTTGTTTGTGCGATACCTATGTTTGCCAATGGACCTCTTCGACCTCTTTCTCTGTGACATTCACCAATCACGAAAGTGGCCAATTGTCTTAGCTATTCGGCACCATCGACCTTGGTCACCTCACATCAGCTGATGTGATACCGAAGCCTAGCTTGTGTGATCATCGTGGTTCGTTGTATGTTAGTGAAGACCTTTTGGAGGGGAGTATGACTCAAGGGGTCTACACGTTCGGCTACTCAGTTAGATTGACAGAGGTCTATGCAGCCAGTCAGTTCAAGGCACAGTATTTGCAGCGCAGATCACTAGGAGCCATGATCCTGTCTCACTGGAGAACAAGTGAAGCCCACCGAGATAGTCACAAAAGATTTGCTTAAGACTGTCTCAGATCGTTGGATAATCCAAAAACGCGAGTCCAGATAAACGATATGAAGGAACCAGTCAGACCATACCGGAAGGATAGCTCACCTAGGAGAACGGTGGAGTGTTTTGACTGTTCCAGCGAAGTTCTTACAATTCCTTTAAACTGGACCTAACATGTGGATTCACAGTGTTAGCTGTCACAAACAGATATAGAAACCATAGCATCTGACATTTTCCACCCACTGCCTTTGGAAAAGTGATCTTTATAAAGAAGTTAATTTCATTCGTAAGTTTGACGACGGAAACTGCAGTGGTCACCTGATTAATGTGGAGTCGCCCTAGGTATGGTGGATAGATGTGTCGTATTGGGAGTAATAAGGCAGAAGTCAAACTCACATTTATTAAGGAAGTCCTCCCTCATGCGCAGAAATCAATAAAAATACAAAAACAATTTACAAGGAACTCCAACAGCAGACTTGGTGAGAGGAGACGACTGTATTTCCTCTTTGGTGAGCGAATAAGCCAATCACAGGACCCGAAAGTATAGCCCACGCGGACAAGAATCTCGCACACACGATCACGCGTGCCAACTGGCTGCAACCACGTGATAAACCAAGGTAGTAAATCAGGGGTATCAGTGATGGTCATTCATTGACCGTTCACTTATCGATTATCCTTTATTTGGTTCTTGATCGATAATACTGCTGTGCTGCTTGGCCGAAATTACACAGCAAGTTGTTGGCACACCGACGCATGTTACGCTCAACTAGTGGGGTGGTTTAGTAAATTTCTCGAGGGAGGGATGGAAAGGATCGGGGAGACTTGCGTGGTACAAGCTTACTTACCTATTCACTTTGAGTGTAGTTGAGGGTCTGAGTTGTACAACTGAGTTTCAGCATGTGCTAGCGACGACCGCCTATTTTCCGACCAATACTGTTCCAGGTTCTTAGAAGGTTCCATATTGGCATCTTGTTTCGTCATCCAGTTGCCAGGAGGCTTCTAGTAAAGTTATCTTCGAGTGACGCGTATACAATACGAATTTTATGGCGAGGAGTAAAAAATGCACTTTTGGCGGACCGTAGGTTGAATGGAAGGAAACAACTTGAGACTTAGGGAAGTGAACACGGTATAGTGACGTGGTATTTTCAATCCAGCCAGTACATGTTATCAGAACTGTCTATTTATGTGCGAATTAGTTTTCCAAAGTGGCTTGCATGGCCTTGAACTGACAACCGATGGATGATCTGAGACGCGTTTTTCTTCGGGAAAATATCTGACCACTGGTAGATCATGCGCAACCATCGACCAAGTAACACACATACAAAGACGGTAAACGGTTCGTCTTAAACAAATTTAAATAGCGTAGCAGACAGTGTGTGAGGGAACTAAGATGTGATAAAACAGGATCGCGGCCTAATCCCGACTAGTACGTTTTGAATGTTTGTAGTGCGTCCTGTAATCATGCCAACAAGCCGGCAGTTCAGCGGTGGAATGCTCCCCAACAACCCTGCCAGAAAGTAGCCAAAGACCTTAAAGATACTTGGGGCGAAAAGTAACAAGTCTAGTGATTGGCTTGCAAACTAACAAAGTGCGGAATTTCAGTCGTACCTCGTGCTCGCAAGTTTACTTCCCGAGCAAATATGAACAACGTTGAAACTTCCAATTACTTTTCAGTGGATGACCATTCGAATAACTGTATAAGTGGATTCCCGTTAGGTGACTACTTCATCCTCACTGGACCATCACACCAACATTCTTGTAGTGTGTGTGAGCGAAAGCAAGTCCCCATTTAGGCTGGTCTTCTAACTAGGCTTTTCAGGCTTGTATACACAACAACGATGACGCAGAGACTATTAAACATTCTGTTCTTAGGCTCTGTACTCAAGTACAACATAAGGTTGACCGGAACTTGAGGACCGCGCCCACCCAAGGGCGATAGGTTTTCAGCAGCCTTAAGAGTAGTGAACATAAGGTTGACCGGACCTTGAGGACCGCGCCCACCCAAGGGCGAAAATGGTTGCGGGCTGTCGATAGGTTTTCAGCAGCCTTAAGAGTAGTATGTGTTGTATCGTGGGTGGATACGCCTGCACTAAGCCTGACAGACTACGCGATAGGGAGAAAACAGAGAACTCGGGACACGGCTGTATTGTCAGGACAAAACTTAAACAGCGCCTGCGTAATATATAAAATGACTAAATGGCCAAATATGGTCGTTCACTTGTTTGCTCCGTACAGCCAATGGTGGCGTTCCGGTCGTGAGCATTCTCAGGCCCACTACGCTGGTCGTATGTTGCTAAGCCGTGTTTGGTGAGAGCCGCCGAACCACCTACTTTCCGGATGTGTCGTGCCGATGATGACCTTCCTCTGCACATGTACTTTTTTCCTGTCTGGGCGCGTCCTGACAGTATGTTACGTCCAAACAACAGGTCTATCATGATTCATGTAATTAGTCACTGAGCCGTCTGCCATCAATTTTCTTACTACAAATTCGTAATCACAACAGTGGATCCCACGTTTTCATTAACCCAAGCTTCAAAGGAAGTCGTTCTCTAGTCACTCAAAAGCAATGTAAAGATAGAATTTTCCGATTTGGATGTAACTTTTAGGAATGACTAGGAGGATATCCCATGAAAAAACCTACCGACCAACGGAGCCTCTGAAACTGATCCCACGGAAAGCGGAAGGCCTGAACAACAACAGATCCACCACAAACACTATAGAAGGGGATTAAGTGCGATTTCACTCAGATATCAATATACATTCGCTGATATATACCCTTCGACGACCAACTACCTATTTCGCTCTTTTGGACCTCATTCCACGGACCTCTATCAAACTTTTAGTATAGTCCCCACGCACAACATCCTCAACCATTGTCACTTTTTTCCCTATGATGTCCGCAGCCCAAAATATTTTGGGGTTATTCTCAACTACCCGTTTCCCTCTGCTCCGGTCACACTGATTGCCGCGATGCCACCCATACAACAGACTGCAACCGCTTCATTCGACCCGCAAGACCAGGAGACCCAAACGGTCAGCGTGCACTCGTTCAAACGTTCAGTGAGTTTTAGTCAACAGTCGGTGCATTTATTTGAAGGATCGCCTTCCGGTTGATAGATTTTATACAGAATAAAATGTAACGACCATACGAAGGTCTGTATAAGTCAGACAGCCACGGAATTGCACACCACAATCGGTGAGCATAAGCATTCCATTAAGAGACCACCGAGAAACGCAGATGAATACCAGGCGTTAGTCAAAGATTCGGCAATGGCGGGGCATGCTCTAGACACTGGACAAAGGATGGATTTAGAAAATAGGGACATCCTGAGACGGGGTTTAAGATTCACACCACAGGGACTGGTGGCCGAGGCGGTGGAAATCGCCAAGCATCCCAGCGTAAATAGAATAGAATAGTGTGCAGAGTGGTCTTAGATCAGCCGGAATGACACGAGACGGTGTACAGTTATCAGAGAAATAGTCTGGGTCTAAAAGTACAAAATCCAAGTAGAGTTAGATCCATCCAAGTGAGTAGAGTAAGATCCAATTAACCACCCCACCCCTATCCCTAAACCAATTTTCCCGGCACCCTTCGACGAACACAGGTGAACAACCCCAAGAGGAATATTCCATTGAGGTGACCCTAGACTGAAAAGCAAGGACGAAATATCCGGGCTCAAGATGGAGACAACTCCTCCCACTTAACCAGTCTTGCGCAGATGTCAGTTATCCCCACTAACCAACAAACAGGAACATCAGACTGAACACCAGCACTGCTCAAGTCGGCCAGTCATAAATCTCACGGATTGGTTCCACGACTGTCTTAAAACCCAATCAAGCTACTTACTCAATTGGCCTGACGAAGCTTTTATGTCAAAAGCGAAACGGTGCCCAGCAATAAATCCACCAAGTGTTTACCAAATCTCTTTGAAACGAATTCAGTACGATTTGTTCCCTGCAGTTAAGGTTAAAATCAGCCAACCGAGAACTAACCGATCGATATCTGGACCGTATGTATTGTGACAGGCGCGCTAGTAGTCAGCGCGTAAATAAACAAAGGAAATCAGTGATCCAGCAAACCAGTCGGACAAACGAATGCACCACACTGACGCCAAAATTGGACAGCAGCACTGCTGACCATCCTGCTGTGTGATAAATAAAAGTTCATCCGCACGCTAATTTGTTTGTCTGGTTTTTGTTCCGATTGCATTTCTCAGCGAAACCGACGGCAAACTGCACCTGTGCTTAAGGACCTAGCCACAACAGGAAGGAAACCATATCTAGGTGGTCTTGTGGGGCACCGCCTTTCGGTTAAACATGAGTGACCAGTTTTGTGACGCATGACTGCTGAAAGCCCTTAAACAGTCCGCGACTGATTTCGCCCTTCATCAGACAGGCGCAGTCCCCGAGTTCCTGTTGAACAGCAAGTTGTACGAAACAGACGGGTTGCATTCATTTTTAAACTAACCTGGCTCTAACGGGAGACTCACCTACGACCAGTGGTATCTATTATTTATAATATACTTCTTCAGATGAATGTATCGCGCAGGGGCCGACTCGTGTATCAGTTGGTACGATGTTCGAGATATCATAGTAGTTCTTCTTGACGGAAGACTACTCATCAGGGTTGCCGAAGTGTTTTCAGTAACCTTAGGACTAGTATGTTATGTAAAGGAAGCTCACAGTAATCGTTCATCTGGACGTAAGATTGGAGTGGCAGATGCCAGCGGACCACGCGTTTGATGGTTATTATCCAAAAGTAATACACGAAACACTGTTTTGCGCCTGTTTCACACCATTTCATTCCAGACGACCGCCTTTCATGTCCATACGGCGATACTAGAGATCCGGGGTGTCAAAAGAAGCAATGTCCAGCTCCTCAAATGCTGTGGGATTTGGACAGACCATGTAGCTGAGACGCCTCGAACTTTCTCGTAAGAATCCGTTAATGAGGCTAAGGTTTGAACATTATGAGGAGGAGCAACGGCGGTGTGGTTTTGACTGACTCAATGGCCGTGGATTGATCCTGTGTCCACCGCTGTGTACACGGCGAATGTTTTACGAACTTCCATTCGGCAGGTTCGATTGGTCTGTGGAACGAGTAACCAGACTGTCGCTGAAATTATGGATAACGCGGCCGACAGAATTCATCGCACACTCTGCGACTGTTTGATCGGTAAGATGTAAACAGTGCACGACAATAAATGATGAAAAGATCTCGGGACCCAATGTCTTCAAATTAGACTAAAAAGACAGGCCTGACATTACACGTAATGAGGCTCTTTTGGATGACGAGATCACAGTATCCACTGGCTTCTTAGTAAACGAAAAAGCGACTAGTCACGCTGACATACCTGTACGACATATATATATGCACACATATAATATATATATAT
>NW_008752121.1:289717-294708 GCF_000715545.1 Opisthorchis viverrini
TAGAGCAAATTACCACTGCTTTGTGGTCAGGTGTTTTAGCCAAATGCTTGGGATGGGGACTCAAGTAACCCCCCTGTCCAGGTTTTGACATCTTTAGCCCACATACAACCATGAACTTCACAGATAAAACTAACTTCATGTCACGTCTGCCGTCGTGTGGTGAAATTAGCCGGGTTTCGTCTTGTCTGCTCCATACAGGAGGGAATAGGGCACCTCAGAATGCTTACGATAAGTCAGCACCACGTGTACTCATCACCCACTCTTTTCGAATTTCACTTTAGGTATAACAAAGCTGTTGCCTGATGATGCATACAGCAGAGCGATTAATCGAAAAAATAAAGACTCCCGATTCCTCCCGTCGAATTTCATTGTTATTTCTTAACTATCGCCCTGCCCTCACTGACAGTCTATATGGCCAACACAGACAAGAGCCTTCCAAGGACCAGTCGAACCAATCAAGTGGAACAATCCGCCGACGTTTCCAGCATTTTCCAGTTCCTCGGTCCTTCGGATTCATAAAGCCCCCTGATTTGCACAGACAGTTTTACTCAACTTCGAATGACGAATCGCAGTGAATTGAGGTTTCGACCAGGAGGATCCTGTCGCCGGGCCTCCATCCTAACAGAGATCCAGCACTTGGTTGAGGCTGGCTGAGTCGTACAAGTGGAGATTCCGGCATTGGAATCAGCATTGCATCAGCACCTCGCATTAGAACATGACCGATGGTAGGTTCGTCGCCTGAGTAAAACAGAAAGGTGCACTTATCATGTATAATTAACATTGTTGGAACTTCGGAGTTGTTTCGGTGAGTTTCGAGGGATAAATTTCAATGTCATAAGCACATCTTATTGGCGAGCAGCCTGGCCCTGATAGTTTCAACAAACGGTCTGCTTGCCTTCACCCTGAATCCGAAATGCGTGCGTTTACGGGAAGCCGAAACATTGGAGGAAAACGGGATGTATACTGGTGATTAGCGGAGAGCTGCATAGCCATGGCAATGAATCCGTTGATATCACCCATATGGACTTTCGTGGAACCTTCAATAAAGTGCAGTACCACCGATGACCCCTCCTAAACCATTCCCACTACACAAGCAAACGTTGTAGAGCCGTTTGAATGCCAATTATCTGACCGATAGGCCTTGTGCTCCCCACTGCCGAATGACAAACAAAATAACACCTTGCTACATTAACGAGATCCTTTCGAAATAGGAGTTCTTAACATCTGCACTCTATGTGAGACTGGAAAACAGGCAATGATCACTGAAATCTTATGCCCCCTTAAAATTGATGCCGCGTTTGTGAAACACACACAAGCGTGTTTGTGCACCTCAACACTCCCGTTTCTCGCTCCATGCGTCCGAAGATCCATAAGAGATGACTCGTGGAATATATGGCACCCACCCCCTTTGGCCTTTAATAAGCTGACAAATAGACTAATCCTATAATCGTCCAGCTGTAACACCCTTATGGTGCTCATCTGCCATACCACCCGAAGGACGCACGAGGACTGGGATATTGCTAGGTTACCCAAGCCTAGACAGGGTGAAGTCAAGGGGCGGGGGCCAGGTTCGAACCACGGACCTTCCTAACTCAAACATATTCCACATGGACATGTCGACTTTACCAAGCCCACTACAATCGTTCCCACAAAATTAGCCCATGGGTGGATACCATGAAAATTCTGAAAGTTAAAACGACATGTACGCATATATATCCGAATTTTCGGGTTTTGTTACGAGTTCAGCGGACTGGAGTGATATAAAAACAGAAAACGGTTTTTGTCACACAAATCCGTTCGTTTCTTCTAACTGTTCAGTTATTGTATCTTTAGTAGGAATAAAGGCGATCCCAAGTACACAAGCACCAGGTTCTTTGGCACCATGAACTGCTCAGGGCTGTCATCGTCGACTGCCTATTGTAACGTACCCAAGCACTGAAGGCGGCAACATTCAACGGCTTGCCACACCATCCACGGTCATCAATGCGCCGCACAACGAGAACGGATTCTCAGCATGTCGACGCTACAAAGTCTTACTGTTCAATCTTGAGATAGTTCAGTGGCTAAAGTGCCAGCTTACTGACGGGAAGGTCCATGGTTCGAACCCGACTTCAGCATCTCGACCGCTCTCGTCTAGGCTTCGACAATCTAACATTATCTCAGCCCTCGAGCCTACTACAGGTGGAACGTCAGCTAGGTACCGAACGGTTGCTACAGCTGAACGATTTTTTTTAAATTGCTCATAGTCACACCTCATCCTCCTGTTCTGGCGTGATTATTCCGGTAAGTCCACACCAAAGGGAAGCACTAGACTCGAGTTTCGCTCTTATTAAAGCTCATCAGTCGGGATTTGAATAATTATTATTTGAACTTATTCAAACAGAATGCTGACAGCTTCTTTCCACTACTCACTTCCGCCGATTGGTTGGGGTGCACTGTCATTCGCACACGATACGCTAGCATGCTCGTTGATCCCCTGAGGCCTGGGGCGCATCGGTGTTTCCAAGCAGTTGGTGAATGTAGTATACACCTAACAGTAAGCTGCGTACATACCTTCAAGTAAACCATTGGCCAAGCATGATCTCGTGACTCATCACAGTAGATCAGTGCTCGCCTTCGTGAACTTCCCGGATTCGTCGCACAGAAGCGGTTCGGGACGAGGAATGGCTGCAAACAGGCGTTGGCAAATCAATCATCCTTAAGCTGGCCTGATCTTCATTGCTTGTTGCCCAGGGTCAAGCTGAGACTTGCGTCAAATAACGCACACCCTGCTCCATGCAACCGACCGAGCACACGAGACAAATCCCTAAAACACAAGTAACGAGATTCAGGCAAAATTTGCAAGGATCTGCCTGAAAACAGTGCATCTGAGGACAGATGCTTCAGTACTACGAAGCACGACAGGAAAACTCAGTTCGGTCGGAATCCTTTCTAATTCGTATAGTACTTAACGACCAAGAACGTTTATTTTGTGCGGGTCATAAAAACCGTTTTTATTCCCATGAATTATAGGTCTGTCCCCGATTTGTCCAGGCCATTCACAGGATGCAGGGTGCCAGAAATACCAATACCAATTCGGTTGTTTCCATAGTGCCCTCGGTTTGTACAATTTCGTAATTAAAACGTACAGTTCAAACAGAAAAATCTCACTGTTGGTCGCATGAACCTTTCGCATCTTCAGTCGGAGAATTGCAAGCGGTCATACACTCCAGCGATTGATTCATCTACGGGGACTTTCAGGACAGCGGGTGTGCAAGAGGTGGTAAGACTACTTCGTCGCGTTGGCAACGGTGATAAATTAATTATCAAAGAACAATAATAATAACCCAAAGAAACCAGTTACTCGGACAATAGCTGTTGTGATTCAATGATGGACACCAGTGCTCGCTATATATGATTACCAAATCATGTATCTGCATGGAAAGCGAATTCCGGAAGATTTCCTGTTATTCTACTCCGTGTTTAGCTGGTCGCCGAACTAGTCCTTGTAATAGACGAGCCTGACTTACTGCATACGGAAACTGTATCTGAGACCCGTACACACTATCTACTCGTTTGGCACATCAATGCGATCGATCTGGTGTTGGGCCAGCCATCCCATACCTGGAGTCCGCACCAAAGATGGCCGGACAAGACGAAGCAATGACGAATCATGCACGTCCCGAAACTTTCCAACATTCGCACCAACGCTATCTAAAACCGATGACGTGTTAGTAAACATCGCACTACGGGCACCACCCGGAAGCTTTTCGGATTTTCTGTCTAATAGAGCATTCATATTAGGTTTTCGTTTCAAACAACTGGTACTCGCCCATGAAAGAGTATCATAAGATTTGAGGGTGCATGACTGACCAGTTGCACTTCTTGATAAAGTACTTAATGTCACATGCCATGCAAATCCATTACTGCGGACTGTTCACAAGAATCGCAAAACAGGGTGCCCCGAAAATCTTACCCTTATTTGAAAAGGTGTAGTGACAAGTATCAACCAGCAAGGCTGGGATCTTCGTACTTAGCAGCGGAGACCTCAGCTGGGCGTTCTGTTAACGCTCAGGTACAAATGAGTGTTCAGCTAAGACTGACGGGAATGAGCTCGAATTGCGAACCGACAGCAGGCTGTCAAAGCTTTCACGAACTTCATGTGAGTACAGTTTCACATAGTTGAACTGATCCTCCCAGTACTGCCAAAGACTCACATTCGTAGTGCCACATTTCGCGCGTTTACAGAATCGAACCACGCCGTTCAGTCCTCCGATCGAAGTAGAGTTTTCTTTCGGATGTGCATAAGCACGCACTATCACAGTGAACGTTATCGATACCCCCTCTCCTCTACTAACTGAAAAGTTAGGGATAGACGCAAACGAAGAGTGCAATCCTCCTGTCGTTCCGGCACAATAGCGCAGCGACATCAGACGAGACTTTGTCGAGATCCACGAACATCAACGGGAGACACCGACACGAACATACTAGTGTTTGCCGGCGTGCAACGGTTTGAGCACTTCCGTGGACCACTGAACCACAGTGGCCGTCCATGTGACACTAACACGTTGGAAAAATGGTTAGGGGTTTGATCTCCAAACTAAAATTGTCAAATGGTTGTGGTGGTCAAGCTTCTGTGCTGCAGTGACCCTGCAGGGTGTAATGAATGAAACCAAATACCTAAAGGGCGGCCAACGAGGAGCAGCTGACGAAGACCGAGTCCTCGTCATCATCGACAGCATGACACAGCATGCTTCATTCACGTACAACCATGACCTATTTGAAAGCCTTATTGTAAAGAAAAGAACAAAGGTGGACGAGGAAGGGACTTAGTGCTAGCTTAACACAATCATTCCGAGGTGCCTACACCTCCAGACATTCACTCAGGCAATCTGGATAGAAACTGGCAACAAGAACGCCACTGACATCGGTTGGCAGCCACATCTTGTAGTGTCTCCAACCGGGCACAGTGAGGATCACGCGGTCCCCATCCTGGAAGGCGAGTAGCACCG
>NW_008752121.1:296338-298841 GCF_000715545.1 Opisthorchis viverrini
GCAAGCTCACTTTCACTTGACGTCTAATAGCTCTTCGCACCGGATTATGTTCGGGACCGGCTGGGATATTTCTTTGAGATTTAAGTAGTGCCACCGTTCGATCTGATATCCAGTGCTTAAGTGCGCCTGGTTGGGTCGTGCCAGAGGCAAAATTCCCAGCACTATGCAAAGTCCCCGTACTCCGAGAAACCGTATTACGAAGCGGTCTGGAGGTAAATTCGTAGTGACATCTGTGACGGGAGTGAAGGCAGTAAGGCGTTTCCATCAGGTAGCCAACATGTCCATAGTTATGGAGACAGCGAACCTGTCTTCCACTAAGGAAGGACGGGTTGGAAAAGTTCGGTACTAAAAACCTCCCAGCGGTTGACCATGACCGCTAGCACATTACCGAATACAGTTGAAATACCTTTAAAATGAAATCCAGGTGCTGTTCAAAGAGCACCTGCACTAGAAGTGAGACAGTAATGCATCACTCTGAGTTTTCGGGCCAAACCGGGCCCCAGCAACCAAGTAGGTCAGACTATTGTGTCATTGGCTAGGGGGGTCCACTAGAAGTGAGTAATGCATCACTCTGAGTTTTCGGGCCAAACCGGGCCCCAGCAACCAAGTAGGTCAGACTATTGTGTCATTGGCTAGGGGGGTCCCTCGAGAAAACTTTGAAACCACTACCTTGAGGTTTGGACTTTTAGTTAGGGTTTAGGGGCACGGTCCCTCAACAAAACCCTACATCCTCCCATTGTTGGTAAAAAGCTCAAGGTGGGGTACCTCAACCAGACCCCCTTCCTCGGCCTGGGCAACCGGGAAGTATCATTTGCCCGCGCAGTTCAGCGTCCACCGATGTCCCTCCCCAACCCCTTCCCACTGCACAAGCAAACGTCGCTTCAATGTTCAACACCGACCATCCCCCAAGCCCCCTCCCCGCCCATCGAATGATGCAGTGTGTTCAACCCATTTGCCAGCGCTCTGTCTATTGTTCTGTATCTCAACCATCGTCCAGAAAAATTAAGACAGCTCTTGCGGAAACATTGTTTTCCTCTATGCCCATGTATGTTATATATCTGAAAAGTTGCACACACACTTTGATCCTGCAGCTAAAGTAGCTTAGCTTAAATGGTCCATATTTCACTCTTCGGGCACCTGGTGATTCAGACGCGATGGCTCGTGATATCTACGGTGTGGCAGTTGTGCTAAACCGCCTAGGCTGAAAGCGCTTTATTGAACTGAATCCCAGTAAGTAGTCATCTCTGCGCTGTGGTTGCCCGGCTAAGTTAAGATTGTTGCAGCTCAAAGCGGCAGTTGAGTTAAGATTGTTGCAGCTCAAAGCGGTATACGGTGTTGATTTGTCGTATCAGCGCACGTTCCGATATACTGCATTTCTGAGACTGGATAGGACGAAGTTCATCAAGTTCTGTCGCTATCGCGGATTCCCATGTCCACCCAGAATATTCTGGCTTATGTAGATGACACGCTTGTCGTAATGAAACGAGACGAGGTCAGTGAGTTTCACAACTTTCTGGATGAACTGAGTCCACACATCAAATTTATTATGGAGATAAAATTCGGGTACATTGGCCTGCACAACACATATGGTCGGGGGAAAATTGAAGACCACAGCTCATGGGTGCCCACTGACACGGGCAATTTTGAACTACTCGTGTGCCCATACACAGAAACTGATAGGACAGCGGCCCAAATTGAAGTAAAGAATAAACTTCGGGGTGGTGGATATCTAGCTTGTTTGATTAGGCGCCAAGTGCGAAAGGTGTCGGAACCGGTAGCGAAAACCAACCAGGAACTGATTGGGATTGGTTTTATTTTATTTAAACCAGGGGTATCGATCACTCAAATGGTTCCAAACACTCATCGTTCCGCTGACCGCTGTTTTCCTGGGACCAGTCGGTCGTGTTAGTTGACATAGGGAACGGCTGTTTCCCGAGGCAAGTCTCCTACACCTTCCGAGCTTCCTATGTCCACCAGAGCTTTTGGTCTTTGAGAGTTTGTGTGCACCGTCGAACTCATTGCTTGATGGTATGGGTTTTCTTGCACCAATAATGCATAACGATCTCGATGACGTCCAGTGGTCTTGTGGTCGAATTGGAGAAGTCTGACAGACAGCACCGAAAGCCGCCAACATAACTCCTTTCACATATCGCTACGCTTCATCCACACTCACTGCCACTACGGTATTGGTTTACTGTGGATAGTTGTCGGGCTAGCTCAGATCGATACTATCGAGCTATGGTAGTTCTTCGAAGATAGTGGATTGGCATGCTTCTTGCCGACTTGCGAGGACATGAAGGGAAACGAACTGTCAGATGTGCACGCGCCATGGCGTGATCGGAATCAAGTGGTGTGCCCCAGAATAAACGGCAGTCTTGAATTGTGGCTCTCCACCGGTGGCTGATGGCCACATGGTCCGACCGGGTCCACGGTTGATTTGCACTTGGTGGCCGCCAGGGTGCGAACTTTTATGTTGGAAGTTCGTACTTGCCGGAAACAGTTC
>NW_008752121.1:299909-313967 GCF_000715545.1 Opisthorchis viverrini
ATTCTGGCTTATGTAGATGACACGCTTGTCGTAATGAAACGAGACGACGTCAGTGAGTTTCACAACTTTCTGGATGAACTGAGTCCACACATCAAATTTATTATGGAGATAAAATTCGGGTACATTGGCCTGCACAACACATATGGTCGGGGGAAAATTGAAGACCACAGCTCATGGGTGCCCACTGACACGGGCAATTTTGAACTACTCGTGTGCCCATACACAGAAACTGATAGGACAGCGGCCCAAATTGAAGTAAAGAATAAACTTCGGGGTGGTGGATATCTAGCTTGTTTGATTAGGCGCCAAGTGCGAAAGGTGTCGGAACCGGTAGCGAAAACCAACCAGGAACTGATTGGGACTGGTTTTATTTTATTTAAACCAGGGGTATCGATCACTCAAATGATTCCAAACACTCATCGTTCCGCTGACCGCTGTTTTCCTAGGACCAGTCGGTCGTATTAGTTGACATAGGGCACGGTTGTTTCCCGAAGCAAGTCTCCTACACCTTCCGAGCTTCCTATGTCCACCAGATCTTTTGGTCTTTGAGAGTTTGTGTGCACCGTCGAACTCATTGCTTGATGGTATGGGTTTTCTTGCACCAATAATGCATAACGATCTCGATGACGTCCAGTGGTCTTGTGGTCGAATTGGAGAAGTCTGACAGACAGCACCGAACGCCGCCAACATAACTCCTTTCACATATCGCTACGCTTCATCCACACTCACTGCCACTACGGTATTGGTTTACTGTGGATAGTTGTCGGGCTAGCTCAGATCGATACTATCGAGCTATGGTAGTTCTTCGAAGATAGTGGATTGGCATGCTTCTTGCCGACTTGCGAGGACATGAAGGGAAACGAACTGTCAGATGTGCACGCGCCATGGCGTGATCGGAATCAAGTGGTGTGCCCCAGAATAAACGGCAGTCTTGAATTGTGGCTCTTCACCGGTCGCTGATGGCCACACGGTCCGACCGGGTCCACGGTTGATTTGCACTTGGTGGCCGCCAGGGTGCGAACTTTTATGTTGGAAGTTCGTACTTGCCGGAAACAGTTCGTGACCGGCACATAACTGGAAGAGTCGATCTCCGTTGTCTGTGCGGCGAGCATCGACTCCTAATCGACCGACCAAATGTGATTCCGAAGAGCTCAGACGACCTACTTGAGCATTCAGATCACCTGCAAGGATAACAATGTCAGTGCATTTTGCTTGACACCTGAGCCCAGATGGCTCTCGATAGAAAGTATCCTTCTCCGCATCAGAACTGCAGTCCGTTGGGACATAAGCCGACACTACAAACAGGCACCGCTTTTTATGCCGAAGCATTGAGCTTGATTGAACTAGGTAACCGGACGGCGTAAAGACGACTGTTCACTGGGATCCAATCCAGAAAAGGCGTTCAGTTCTAGGGCTGAGTGCAACTCCCACACCATATATCTCACGAGGTATCGCTTCTGGGTCGCCGGACACCCGGAGGGAATATTGTGAAAGAGCTGAGTTCATCCTTGGCGTTCTGAGATGCATACTCACACTTGGGTCTTGTATGCGTATTCCGGAGACACATGTTAAGGGAGTATAAGGTTTCAGCAAGCATTGCCTCTTCACCAGTATGACAGAGAACGGACGTTAAAAGCACCTATATAGAAAGGTACTCGTGGATTTAGAAGGGTGTTATTTTGTTTACTACTACTAGTCAACGAAGAGCAGATTGGTCCCGTATGAGTGTTTAGAGACACAGAATGTATATATTTTCACAGAATATCAGGCTCCAGCAGGCAATACCTGCATAGCAACCTGATATGGAGTACGGACGTTTAATGCTCTAAAGTAGAAAAGGTGCTCTGGATTTAGAAGGGTGTTATTTTGCTTACTACTACTAGTCAACGAAGAGCAGAAGGCCTTTTGATCAGACAACTGACAATCAAGTCACTCAGTGACGTCTGCTTGAGTGGTGGGAAGGGGTTGCGGAGGGACATCGGTGGACACCGAACTGCGCGGGCAAACGGTACGTCCCGGTTGCCCAGGCTGATGAAGGGGATTTGGTTGAGGTACCCCACCGTGAGGCTTTGACTCAAGTCTGACCCACAATGCAGTAGGAGGATGTGGGTTTTGTTCGGGGACTCTGCCCTAGCCTCTGACTCAAAGGTCTGACCCGTGAGGCAGTGGACAGTAGGGTTCTCTTCGGGGGCCTTGCCCGGAGCTGACTTGCTCGGCTGCAGGGGGTTGGTCTAACCCGAGGGCGCAGGGAACAAGGCATTACTGTCTTATTTCTGATGCGGCTGCCCACAACAGTCGCCTTTTGAACAGCACCGGACTCTTTGGTTTTAAAAGTACTGGACACTGAGCCGTCGGTCACGGTCAACTGTTGGGCGATCGCAGTGTGCGGTGCTCGGGGTCGACCTTTTCTAACCCGTCCTTTCTCGGGGGAAGGCAGCATCACTGCTTCCATAAATATGGATATGATGGTCACCTGGGGAAGACACCTTACTGCTTTCACACTCCTGCCGCAGAAGACAGCACGACTTTACCCCCAGACCGCCTCGTAGCACGATTATTCGTAGAACGGGGTCTCGCCGCTCCTGGTCTGACTGCTCGCTTTTGGCCTTCTTGGAATGGTTGAACGACGTGCCAGCCAGTGTAACCATCGGGACCATTGTAGCACGCAAGCCCGACCACCATGTCAAGGTGACAGCACCAGCCAGTGTAACCATCTGGACCATTGTAGCACTCAAGCCCGACCACCATGTCAAGGTGGCAGCCTTAGGTCGGGTTTGTACGGCAGTGAAGCAATACTGTTTACACTGATGTCGCTGTCTTTGACGATGATGATGATGATCGACGTTGGGCACATCTGCCAGCCGGATGGCACCGACGGCCCCCGACATCGCTGAATCAATTCTCACGCCACAACACCTGGTAGGCATGAGCGCTCTGAAGGGAGCAGAAGCTGTTATCGCTCACACAGAGTACATGCTGTGCGCAGGCAGCAAATATCCATGATCAAAGTACATCATCGCCGACGGCACAACAGTGGTCAACACAAATTCGCTACGTCAAAAGAAGAACAACTGGGCCAATTGTTAGACCTACACCTACCCATTCAGAAAATGCCGAATGAAACTGAAAAGGGTACCACTGACAGATTAGCAACCATATCTTGAAGCGTCTTCAACTAGGCACAATGGAGATTACGCGGACCTAGTTCTGGAAGGCGAATTGCGCCCAAAGTACCTAGACGTTTTATAGTCGCCTTAATGGCTCTTTGCCAATTCAAAGGTTGAACACCTCTCGCCTTGCGCCAATGAGCTGGAGAAAAATGATTTGGCGTGTGAAATACTGCACCTTTGTACGTCGGGCACTTTCGTCTGCTTGAGTCCACGTTACACAGCCGAATATTAATTTTTCAGCCGTCTCGTTGCGGATTGGTTGGCGCCAACCCACACGATCGACCAGTCAGTCAGTTATCCAGCCCACAGACCGTGCATCGAAACGCTCCTACAGTTTCATCCACCGACGATAAGAGAAAAAGGGCCACGAGATAGCCCAATCCGTTTATTGTCACTGAATGGGTGTGGTTGCACAGTGCATCGACTGACGGCTACGGAATGAAGTCGGTAGCTTTGATGCAACAAAGCATTTGCTTGCCAAACTCAGAAATGTCCGTCATGGCCAATTAACACTGGGTTGTCCAGTCCCGCAGTGCCCATCCGGAAAGGCGACATTTACAAACGCAATTAAATTGACTGGTAAGTGTTGTATTGTGCGGTGGCCGTCTATGGGTTACGCCTGCACTGAGCCTGCCAGACTACGCGACAGGGAGAAGACAGAGAACTCGGGACACGGCTGTATTGTCAGGACAAAACATAAACAGCGCCTGCGTAATATATAAAATGACTAATTGGCCAAATATGGTCGTTCACTTGTTCGTTCTGTACAGCCAATGGTGGTGTTTCGGTCGTGAACAGTCTCAGGCCCACTACGATGGTCTTATGTTGCTAAGCCGTATTTTGTGGGAGCCGCCAACTCACCTATTTTCTAGACGCGTCGAACCGATGGTGACCTTGGGGATGCGTCACTCTCTGCACATGTGCTTTTTCTTCTGTCCGGGCGCGCCCTGACAGTAAGGGCTTTCGTCCTTCGTTGCTATATCATGGACTAACCTCTCCTGGATTGTCACTATACAACACAAGGCGAGAGAGAGAGGTCTCAGAGGCAAACGGCTATTTGGCATTTGAATTACAAGGTCTATCCAGCTGACCCATAGAGGGAGGATGGACTTTACCGAAAGCAATCAGGCGTACATCAGCATTAGTGATCTGGTGTTCACACTAGACTCACACAATGCTTTCGAGGTACCTTCGCTCAAACACAGCCTTCGAAGGTCTTTCACAGGCTGCGGCCACGCCTCTGATCCATAAAGCAGAGCAGATCGGAGGGCAACATCGTACACTCTACCCTTGACAGTAAAGCTGATGTCACGTCGGTTCCATAGATGTCGGAGGTTCTCAAACGCTGACCTGGCCTCCCCAATTCAGAAAGTGATTGTGTTTCGCTAGGCCAGCAGGATTGGGCAGCTCCTCAGCTAAACGAACTCGCCTGCAAACAAAAGATTTCATCCAACCCAATCTTGCAGCAGCATTTTACACTTTGCGCATACCGAACTGCGCGGCGGCATTTAGGATGTCTAAAATAACTTGCAAATCAGAGGGGTTTGATCAGATTCGAATCATCAACGTACTCAATGTCCTTGAGCTCTGGAAGTATTTCGACCCCCGAGGTGTCGGAGTCAAGTAGTGAAAACTCGAGCACCATACCAATTACAAAGTTAAAGAGAAAGGGCGACATATACTCTTTTCTCATGCCATCGGATGTGGTGAACTAAAGAGAGAATTTGCCACGTATGCACTCACGAAAGAGGGCATATGGAGCCTTCATAAAAGACAATGATCTAGAAGGTACATCCTTCATCGCCAGACACCGATAGCTTCTGAACATCGTGGAGTCAAAGGCAGAATTCAGATCGAGAAGCATTGGCATTGTTAGTCATCGGAAAAAGTAGTACAGTTCCAACAACTGCCGCAAAGTTAAGATATGATCGATGAAACTCCCACCGGGGTGAAACGCAGTGTGATCCCCGCGATGACGGTACACATAGTGTAGCGCCAGAGAACACCTTGGAAACTATAGCCACCAGATTGATCCCCTAATGTTTTTCGTACGGTATTCTTGCACCTTTTTTGAATATAGGAATCACTGACGTGGCGGTTCATTCTAGGCAATTTGTAATCTGTCACAGAGACTAGACCCTATAGAAGTGTCACGGTTTGTGCCATACTGAGAAGTGTGACATTAACAGAGCACCTACTAGGGTTCGAACTTGCTTGCTGCTCTGAAGGTCGAAGATTGCTGCCTCATGATTGGGCTTTCGAGCCAAAGGCTTCGGTTGTGGACCCTAATCGTCCTAGCTAGTCTGTACGGCAGTGAAACATCGGTGTTGAACACATGTCATGCTGTCGATGATGTCTAGTTTGAGCATCCTAGCAACAAACCAGCCGACGTACAACCACGGGTGAAATGCTTACAAAAATTCCATGCATTATTGGCCGTCGCGTGGGGCCACCAAGCAGGTCGCCCTACCTACTGAGTACAACAGAGCATGTAAGTAAAAACAGACCACCGCTGACACCTCCCTCCTTTCTCTTTCACACAATCCTCTTCACTCTGTTTTATCGGCATTTTCGTAGACCCACTTTTGAGACCTATCAGATCCACTTGCCACGCATTGCCACTAAGTGTAATATCTACTGTTGAATCCGAATCCATGATTACATAAACTTCGAACTGCATGAACTTCAAACTACATTGTTCAGGTAACTTGGCGGCCTTTAATGTTCGCACTTTGGTACCGCAGTGAAGCAAGTGTAAAAAAGCCGTTCACCTAAAACACTTTCGGTGCCTAACTGCCACACCACTCAAAAAAAGCACGAGGGCTGGAATAATGCCAGATCACCCAAGACTAGACAGGGAAGTCGTGAGATTGAGATCGGGTTCAGACCACGGGCCTTCCGGTAAATAAATTCGCTCTCTAAGCACTGAGTTACCTGGCGTTGCTGTCAATGACGATGACACTTGGTAGTAGAGCCGCTAGGTTAGCTACGAAAGACTAGCTACCTTCTTCGATGACTTCAGGGTTCAAACTGTATGGTCCAGGTGATTTGTTGCGCTGAATGAGATTGCACACTACACTTCCGTCGACGACGGCGAAACTGATACCCCAATTGGGTTCAGTTGACCCTTTTAAGGATCGGGTTGATAGGAGGGAGAAGCTGAACTGTTCCTCAAAGTGTCCAGTCCATCGTTCAAGACATTCAGGTGAATGCATTACGGTCCATTTTCTTTTCGGAGATCATTTGACCAACACCAATCCACCCCAGCAAGAGTTGGTCAGACAAGTTTAAGCAGAGTACATCTGGTCCCCATTGCTGAGGCCTTCTCCATATCCCGGGCTTCTGCGATTCACAGCGCACTGTCCATCCTTAGGCTCTTCATTATTCCGTGTTTGAAAGATCTGCACGTGCTATCGGTTGCTTGCTGCGGGTACGCATTTTCTGGCTTTAGTGAGAGCTTCAGTGTTCACTACGTGTGCAATCCTCTGCGAGATGACGGATTCAAAAGCGGTGATCATGACTCCTTTCACATCTATCAAGCTGCCATCCAAATCATCATCGAGTTATGGGAACTTCCCAACCAACTCCAACCGATGCTGTTGAGCTAGACACTTTGCAGGTGATGAATTGAATGCCCCTGCATTAACTCCCGCGCTCCAGATGGAAAGTTCGCTCGCACAATGTTGTGGTTGAAGTTAAGTGGCATACTCTAAGTCGCTCTCCACCGGCGACTGACTGCCGCATGTTCCAACTAACTCCACAGCTGGTTTGTAGTTCGTGGCCTCCAGGTTACACGGCAGGAGCTCTTGTGCTGGCGGGAAACAGCCCATTGTATGAGAATCAGTTGCCCATTATCTATGTATGCATAACTCCACAGCTGGTTTGTAGTTCCTGGCCTCCAGGTTACACGGCATGAGCTCTTGTGCTGGCGGGAAACAGCGCATTGTATGAGAATCAGTTGCCCATTATCTATGCGGTGAGTATCAAGCCCTAATCGTTCGCCAAGATAGGTTTCGACGGGACTCAGTTGCCAGACCTGAGAATTGAGAACATCTGAAGAATCAAAATATTCTTCCTGCTGAACGGAGCAACAGCGACAAATCCCTTCGCTGTCTTCTCAGCTTCAGAGCTGCGGTCTTTGTGGTAGCATGCCGACATAACAAACACCAAGTCAAGATGCATCGATTTTGATTGAACCAGTCAACCTAACAGCGACTATTTATTGGAATCCACTCCGTTACGGTGTATTCAGTCCTGGGGATAAATAGGGCACCCATGCCGAAGATACCAGCTACCACTGCATCAGGATAATCAGATACACGAAGAGTAAAGTGCGAGAAATCTGGCTTCACCCAGAGCGGCCCGAGATGAATGATCGAGCTGTGCATGTTTCGGTGACGCAAGATACATCGATCGAAAGATGGAACAAATTTTCGGCAAGAACCATCTGTTGGCCAACTTGGCACAGATTACGCAGCATGACCGAACCTTGAGGAACTGAGTTCCAGCCAGTAAAGCCCACGGGATCATTACAAGGTAACATGTTTCGGTTATCGATAACTCAGGTATGGTTACTGCGATCAATGAGACGTTTAGAATGTGCCCGAGAACGAGTTAGAACAGAGTCCGGGTTATTGAGGAAAAACAACGCCTTGCTCGTCTAAGAACCAGTTTGGATGACTGAAGCGTATAAACTCAAAAATTGTGAATCATGAAGGAGCCCAAGTTCAGCTGTTTGGAGACACCTCTGTTCATAGCCATATAGCAAAAAGGCCAGTACTGACAGGGACGTGCCGCGTTGCTATCATAGGTGTTTTAAATTGGCAAACACAACCCGCGTCTTAGGGACCCGTGCATTAGCCCTGTCGGTCACACTGCATCCACAGCTAATACAACTTCAAATAAACAAAACGATCCAGTGTCGGGTCTTTCCCCGGAACATGAGTGGCGTGCCCGGTAACTGCATGTTCAGAAACATGACCTTACACGTTGTGGTTGCGAAGCACACGGCTTAGGTTAACTCATCCAAAAACAACCGTCCCCCTGTTCCCTTTCGAAGACTAGAATGCCGGCGTCTGCGTATTTCAGAACAAAGCTTCCGTCTCTAACTATGTGAACCAGTATTGAAGAAATTTCAGCGTTCATCTGATTATCTCACCGATTACCAAACTGAGTTGGGATGGAAAGGGTGAACTTGCTTGATGAAAAGCACGGTGTGGAAGTTTCTGGAGCTCCCTTGGCTGTACTACTGTTTCGATGCCTAGCTGCCACGCACGGGGCCTGAGAAAGTTTCAGGTTGTTCGAGGCTGTGCAGTAGTCGAGAAGTAGGTTGAATGTCATGGAGCTTTCGATCAATAAATTGGCACCGTAACAACTGGTTGACCTCGATCTCGTACCACATTACAAGCCAAAAAGTCTGACGGTGGAGCATATTGGATGAACAAGTGTGCTGAGAAAGTTCCGGTCATGTGGGTCAAATGCGCATTACAATGCCAGAAAGTCTTGGCGTAGGGCGGGCTGCGGTGGAACGCCGAATTTAAGAGTGGATCGAGATAGGAAATATGCTAAAACGAGTGGAACTGGTGTGTACACATTATTCATTCATATTGCGGAAAAACTCCAAACTTACATACGATACCTGCATTGAATGAAGTTGCTTATATTGATTCGTAGAAATTCCACTTCGGTGCACCAGTCTACTAAAGCCATCGCGATAGTAAGCTCTGCCGGGTCATTCCTTCTACACACTGGAATACGGCAATATTCCATGTTATTTGAAAGCAATCGTAAATGCTTCTTAGACCTCCTTAGACGTTTCTTACTCTAGGTATCCTTGAATGGTTACTCACCTCCCCAAGGCGGTCCTATCAAGTTTTCTCCACTGTGTCGTTCTTCAACCAACCTCTACCGAGGGGTCTCTGTGACGGATCACTTGACTGGTTTCCGTGTAGCGTGAACAAATTCCATCGGCACTGAGGAATCGACTTTGTGGCTTTTGAACCAATAAAACATGGAGGGCACCGCGAATGACCACTTCGTAGTCAACTCACGTGTGATAAAAGGCGCTTCTTGCCAGGTGAACTGGTTTTGGTCGCACACTACAATCACAGTTAACTTCGATGTCACAGTGAAGAATGTTTTGAAGTGGGGGTGGGGGCGGATAAGTTGCATGTGAAGTAATCCGGTTTTCGAGCAGTCTTATTAGGTTCCTCATTTCGAACACCTCAATCTTGCGGACCGCTCTTGAGTTCTAATGTACCAGACCTCCTGGCAGAACTGAGATGAGTCCAGAGGCGGATATGGTGTCGAAACAAGGAGTGATGCTGTTGTGTAATCAAAGGCTTCTTGGGTAGATAGTCAGAAGCCATATGCAATTTCCTAATGAATCAATTTTTCAAGCCCTTGCAAGTCTTTGTTCTTTCCGTGCTCTAACGACCGTCTGCACAGTAAAATTATTAACATAAGTTAACGACACAGTACCGCGCCCTACAGTTACGAAGTAAATAAATTTAAGACTTCGTTAAACTAGTCATTGGGAGTGATCGGAACTGCGCCTCACGATAGATTGGAAGCTTCGTTTGAAAGAGAGCACTTTTGAATCAGCATGACTAATGTAGTTAGCCTGAGAGCATCGCATCGACTGAACGGGATTCCATGCCCAATGGGAAAAGAGAATATCCGTTGCACTGGGGTTCCGAGTTTTAATACAAAATCAGAATCACTGGAAAGAAAATTATCAGAGTAACCACGAAACCTACATATTTTTCCTCTACGAGCCCATCTTTTAAGAATACAAAGTAAGGCGTCATTCCATCCTCCCGATAATTCATCAAGGCGACACAACCGTTAGGATCCATTTTCTCACCGATGAAGAATTGATAATCTTTGAAATTAGCCAGGACATTCTTCATGTACGTCTCTACAGCCTTCTGAAAACTTTCGACTCGCGCGGGATCCTTCTTCGCGACCAATTCCTTCACTTTTTTCAGGTAATCCTACGATAAGACTAGTAGTGAATGATTACACGCCAACCTTCAGATAAACTTTGAAACCTTTCGGATCAAAATGAGTTTCGCAAAGCCTATTCCCATGTACCAGGTCAATGACCCGCTCAACTCCATCATCTAAGTTTTCACCAGCTTCTTCAGCAGAGGGGTTTGCTCCGATGAGACTGTCATCAACCTTGTTCGACACATTGACGAACTTAGCATCGACCTCATAAATGGCATCGTCGATGAGTTTCATTTTATGAGAGTCAGAAAACATCTCATCCCCTAGGAAATTCCCAAGTAAGAATAAAATAATAAGCTAACCAGAAATGGCACACTTGAAAACGCGCATCTCGTGCCACCGAAATTCCCGCAGTGACCTCGTGCGGCACCGTACCAAACAAAACCTGTAAGACTGGGAGAGCGGCGCCGGGTGTGCTGGATTCTCGGCTGTACCAAACAAAACTTGTAAGACTGGGAGATTCAGGCATGAGGAGCGGCGCCGGGTGTGCTGGATTTTCGGCGGCACGTTTGAATTGGATATTATTTGTGTTGGCCAAAATCCACTACACATTGTTATTGCCTGTCGGCTAAAAATACGCAATAACATGCGTTCAACGGGCCCAATTAGTTCAGTAGGTTCGCGAGTAGGAAGCGGGAGGCCGATAGACTCCTTTTTGGTTATCGCTTCTGCACAGGAATTCGGACTGTGAGGCTGAAAATATGGTGACACTTATCCTTCAGCAGTCGGCGATAGCCTTGGTCAAGCGCCCGGAGTAGAATAAGGCGCATCAGGCAGACGGGAGGTGCACTTATTTGACCCATATTCGTGTTGCCAGACATCAGCATTGATTCAGCGGTTTCCGTAAGTTTTGAACTTAGTCGGCACAGATGATACGAGATATCCCGGGTGATTTGTCTATCGAAACATAACTTTCAGTACAGGCTGTATGTTTCCATCCTAAGGTGAACGGTGTGAGAATCGATAGTCTTTGCATGCGTGACTTCTTGAAGAGGAACCAACTTGCGCCACTACACTCCTTGTTCTGATAATTATATGGAATGGATTCAGAGCAGTACGAAGGAAATTTGCGGGGTGAATGATATTTCCCCGTTGTTGTCTGAAAGCAGTTACATTTCACCATGCTGATTTTCTTTGAAGAAGTTCATGATTCAGTACTTGACCATCAAGCATTTCGCTGGTTGCCCTTCATGGGTCTGCGACAGCCCACACTATTCAACAGCACCGCTTGGCAAATCCATGCAATATGCTGACATCGTGGAGAACTGGTCGGTTCAGAATTCACGACCATCTGTAGCTATTGGGTGCACAAAACGCAGATATATGATATACTTTTAAACTCAATAACCCCATAGTGCTCTCAAGTGAGTTATTCATAAAAGACTGGGGGCATGCATTTTGACCACTCCACCCATAACATGTTGCGGGTGGGAAACTTTTGAACTACACTTACACTGACCATTACAACCACATGGTCGTAGACCATATCTTGTAACTCCCACGCAACCGGTAGAGGAGAATCTTCTGGAGTCTGTTGAAATTATGCATTAATTTACTTGGTTTATTCCTTGAGTAATAAGGTTGTGGTCACCATTCCAGCAAAGCTTACTACTCCTTAAATCGATTCGGATAATATCAACACTGCCGTTTTCCTACAAGCGGTTGTTACGCCATGATTCCTTATCATCCTTCCACTCACTGTGCACAAAGAAGCGCTTTGCAGGCTAAAGGCCCGGCACTCAACCGCATCACCACTCGTGGCCGGGCGATGGAGCGCTCGAAGTAAATCCAGACGGCTCAGTAGTACTATTCGACATTTCCCTTTTTGCCCCAATCACTAGCTGACTTCTGTCGGCATTACCGAACGAGACTCAGCTTTACATTGACCTGGCAAATCGAAGGGCTTTATTGCATAAGATAGTGAGTGAACTAATATCCTACCGTGGCATGCGGCCAATCGCCTGCCTTTAACTCCTGACGCAACGTTGATCTTGCAAAAGCGTCGGCCCCTATTGACACACGCTCCTTCGAGATTAATACTAATAATAAAGATATAATAGTAATAATAATGTGTATTACCATTTTGTGGGCATGACCAGAATGGGGCATGACCGGGGAACGTGCGGGTAGTGAGGATTGCACAAAAAGAGGACAATGTCAAACATTGGGAAGTAATTGATGAAATGACAATAAAAATTTCTTTCACATCGTTTAGGCAACAGTGGGCATTCAAAGACTTCGCCGGATTAAATGAACTAAAACTGGAAAACCATTGCATGTCATGAGTGACCTTGGGCGGTTGAGTAAATGGCCGGAGTCACATCGAGCAAAAGTGGAGGTGTAGATGGAATAATTCGACTTGGGGGAACAAGTTTTGTATAAAAATATGGTGCAACCTGGGAACAAGCAGACTTACTGGTTGCACCGTTATAGGGAAGTCAGGCGCAGGGGTTAGGTTGGGTGCGGACGCAGAAACACAGAGATGGTTCAATTCGAACTGGTGGTCCAGCAGGTTGGGATGTCATGGAGGTAGTTGAGGAGTTTGTCATGTATGCAGTCAGTGGAACGAGTAGGCAAGAGGGCATGGTTGGGAGGAGGAATGGAACAGTTGAGGGTACGCTATCAAACTGAGTGTGGCAGTGTCGTGCCATCATTGGCCTGACATGCTTCGGTTTTTGGACATCCCCGTAACGGACGTCACATTTAAGGTGATTTAGCTAGGGTGTGCAGTTCCTTGGACAGTGGGATTCATTTCAGCCTGGCCGATGGAACAAGCTGGAACGAAGTCAATATGGGTTCACAGGTTTTCCCGGTCCGTTTATTGATCCCGTGTTTTCAGATCTTAGACCAGGTGGAATGGTTATAAGCCAACCAGGTCGTCCTTACCGGGCACTTCCAGAGTTCAATGCTTGGGAAGATAAGGGGATGGGATGAGACTCGTAAAAAATGGTAAGTTTGAGGGAGTATCAAATGGGATAATATGCATTAATATACATAGAAAGCAAACTTGACGTCTGCTGCAACTAGGGTGACGACAAGTGATTATATGGAATAGGATGTAGACGGATTTTTACTTGGTGGGCTAGCGATCAGGGGTTGGGTTTGCCAACATACGATGTTACATTACAAGGAATCTAGTAGAAGCCGACATATACGCGCAGAATCGTGGTGTGAGAATCAGATGTATAAGGGCTGGCGGGAGTGAACCAAGATAACTGGTTGATCTGGTGTTTATAGCATGAGTTGGGGAGTACCAGGAGGGAAAGTATGTGCAAGAGAAACAGTCACTAGTCTCCGAAGCACTGCTATCAGCTATGATCTGCATAGCGATGAAGACGTTTGTGTCTATCACTGGGAGCCGGGGGCAGATGTATTTTCTGCTTGGATGACGATTTGGGCTTTGGTGAGGCGTACCCCTGTTCTATCAAAGGCAGATGGAGCTATGCTCGCCAATGTGGTCCATGGGCATTTCAGAGTATCCTTAGGTTATCCCAAGTGGACGTTTGATGTTTTTGTTTTTGTTTTTGCTTTCAGATGAGAGGCCGGTTTATTTATCTATGGCTTGTGGCATTGCCAAATGCATAACTCAACCGAGGCGATCCCAACACCAGCAGTAACAAACAGAAGGTGGCAGTAGCTTTTTTGTTTTCCTGAATTTGGAGGCCTGACGCAGAACCACCGGCGGTGGGCGATGCACCCGTGCCACTGAAGTGTTTTCGGGTTCGAGAACGCACCACAGTGGAACGTAACAGGGCAGCCCTCCCTGCAGGGCGTACCTGTCCACCATATGGTGTTTTCATCCCTAATGCATGCTACTAGATCTGCAAGGTGGAAAAACATCCAAGCGGTCATAGACGCGGTTTATGCATTTTTAAAT
>NW_008752121.1:314985-320380 GCF_000715545.1 Opisthorchis viverrini
TGTTCCAGATGCGAGCGTAATAAACTATAAAGAAGTAGTGGCGTAGGTTCGTAGGAGTTGGGGACACACCAAGAGTTTGCAGGAGTTACGGAGTCTGTAGCGAAGTTGTGAGTTTATATTTGGTTTAGCCTCTGCTATAAAGTCGTTGTATGGAATGCCATAAACAAGTCCCAATACACATTACCCCCAATCACATATCGGTGGAACGTGCAAAAGCTGCTTTTCTGAGATCATTTAACATGCATGACACAGTCTATGCATTTGAACAGCTGCCAAAGTCGATACCATCCATGCGTTGCCCAGTGCAAATGCAATGGGGAGAGGAGCGCGATGCAAAGCGATTGCTAACATTCAAGAACGTAAAGTTCAAAGATGTCCGCAATCGACCACAAAGAGACCGCACGGAGAATTCTCCTTCCAGATCTCCCTAAGCGACTACTGATAACTGATCCATCTTCCATTCAACAACCCGTACCAGCAAACACTCTCGGTGCGATTCGGTCGCTGGCTTCCCATGCATCCAACCATTTGGAGGACCGCGAAGTCATATCGCCGATGACACATGTGAACATTACTTCCGGGGAACCCTGATTCATACAGCAACTTACCGAGTCTGCCAACTTTTCCGGCCACTTCTACAGACCATTAGTTCCGTCGGGCACTAAACCGTCCCTGACATTAGTGTAGCCTGTTCTAAACCGCCCTCCAACTGCTGAAGAAAATGTGTTATGATTGTCGTTAGCTTGTTCACTGAGCAGGGCATTTAGATGGCAAACGTTTCATCACCAATCGAGGTGACATCATCAGTGCGTTGTTGGGGAGTGCAGTAGTGCGAAGCGTTGGGTTAGTGGCTGTGTTGTTGTGGTTGACGTGTTATCCCCTCAAACCCGATGCTGCTGCATTGATTACCTCCCCAATCTTCCTGATGAAAGCTTCTGAGGATGAAACAACTGTAGTCACTGTAGAAGAAGGGCCAAAACGGATTTTTGAAACAGAAGAATCGCAGATGGTCACCCGTTACTTTGGATTTGCTTGGCTTGCAGATATGGATGAATTTACAACTGGCACTCAAAATTTAAAACCGATTGTTTTGCATGATAAAGCTCTTCCTGATGCAACCAATATGGATATCACTGTTGTCAACGTCTTAACCGCTATCCGTGCTGATGGCCTTTTCCGGCCTGTTCTTCTTACTACGTGATGAGCTGTCTGCCAAAATACGGGAAGAGCTTAGACAATTTTTATGTTCTTACGATGGACGTGTCATGGGCCCACCGCATAATGTCGATTTCTGGTGGCAAAATTTTTCGTTATTCCACCCCCGAAGCTCCCAAAAAGCTGCATCTTTATGACCACACCTTGGATAAAACATTGTTTAGATGAATCAAGTGGATGACTTACCAGAAGAACCAGCGTTTGTACCGATGGAACCTACAGAAACAACTCTGTTTTGAGGAATGTGCCATTACACTGAGTAATTTTGTCGGAAGAGATCGCGCGTTGTTCGCCTCACATGCCAAGTGCCTCAGAGCTTTTGTACAAGAATGTTTTATTCGCAAACCAGTATCTCTACGGAACCTGACGGTCAGTATCCATTTGGTTTGCAAGTGCAAACTTGGACAGACGGAAATGGCCTGCTGCTCAGTCGTTGGGTATACCAACTGTGCGTTTTTCTTTGCTGCATGCTTGTGAAGGACCGTGGATGAAAGTCAAAGAGCTTGATGTTTTCGTCCAGAACCCTAGTGGGAACACTCAGACTCAAGTTACAACTAACAAGCAAACCAACGCTGAATCGGGCAACTTGCTGGAAACATTAAAAATCTTGAACCGGGCGAGCCACATGGCAAACCACACGTATCTATCCCAGGTTCAGACGACAAATCTTCTGGATGCATTCATTAATTGGCACACTTCGCACTCCCGACTGGGTTTGTAAAAATCAACAGACAGACATAGGTGATAGATCCAGATGTTCTCTTGACAATTTTCTGTGATCTTCTTGACCATTATCAGAACAAGTGTCAATGCATCTGAAGGTTGCTCTTGCGAGAAATGCAGCGCTTCCCAGGCGCAAGGTCGAACCTTCTTACGAAAAACCTGATACCGCGCCCCTAAGAGGCGTTGTGAATTGTGTGGCAAGGCATTTGAGTTCACGGCAACTTGAACTAAACGGCATTGCCAGGCAATTTATAGGGGGCTAAAATATATGGGAATTTGTAGTGTGCGTGTTGTCTGCTTAAGTTGCGAATGAGACAGGAATCGTCGCGTTGTTTGAGTGCTTGTGATGCGCGATCCAGTTGGCGACCACTGCGGCTCTTTGGAAAATGCACGCCCAAATTGTAACTCGTTCGTTTTGTCCTGACCGGACGTACGATGTCGTGGGCTGCAGAGTTAAATGGGTGAATTCCAAATGAATGCTCAATAAATCTGGGTCGGCTAAGTGAACTGCAAACCTCGACGTTGTCGAATTAGGTGTCGTAGAGTGAGTTTTGTAACCACGATAATAGTTTTTTCCCCGAAGTAAGTCCAACGTATTTCATACCCTTGGATAGGCTGCGCACTGTGGATGAGATTATGGACTGCTTTTCCGCTTATCGGGTGCAATTGCAGAACTGTTCTACATCCACAGAACAAAATAATAACCGTCGTCTCGCTAGCATTGGGTCTGAGTGTATGTTCCCCGATGCCCACCCTTCTGGCTAAAAGTACACCATATCAAGCGGGGATGCTTCGGTAAATTTCGAACCTATAGTGCAAGGGAGGCAATTGGCCGAACGCAAGGTTTGGGAACAGACGGAACTTTTAAGATTTTCCGAACCTATGAGAATGGTGCGAGTATAATGCTCAACTGTTAATGTTAAATAGGACACTCATCTCGAAGTTCCGTCTACGATAATGTGCACGAAATAAAGCCGGTATCTTGGAACGCAGTTTATGGAAGCAAAAGGACGCGGCAAGAAGTGAAGAGGTCTCTAAGATCCTTAGGGCCAGTTTCATGGACGTTAGTGACTTACGAGACCGGGCAAGCTAGCTGGCGAATACCATAAAAAACAAGCTTGAATATTTGTCCGCCCAGCAGGTGACTCACTAAGGTGGCAAAAAGACTGGTGGGTAATTAAGCGTTCTCGTGGAGGTAAATGGATGTGTTTCCGGATAGGTCTCCGAGGAAGACGAATCAATTGACGCCGTAACCCGAAGCGTGATATTTCGGAATCTGCTATCTGGCATGAGCCAGAGCATAGTCAGGAAGACGATATGAATGGAGGAGTGATCTATATCTTGCAAAATTGGTATGTTCATTTTTGAGGTTGGAAAGTCAGTGCGAACGTACTTTGGCACAGTGCTGCGAGACACACAAGTGTGATGGTCAGTACTGATGAAGGTAGATGTAGGATGAAGAATACGGTGCAAGGTGGGTCTCTGGCGTAGGTGAGGGTATAAGAGGCTTGAAGACATATGGAAGCAGGTGAACTGACTATGTAGCAAAGACACAGTGTTATCCGAAGAGGTCAGCTGTTGGTGAGCATGCTTAAGATGGACTGCGTTTACTAGACGGCGGTAATTAGTGCACGTCGTGGGGGTGGATGTGACGGGTTTGGGCCAACAGTGTGCTCTGACGGCCATGGGAGAGGCTATCTGGCTAGCAGACCATATCCGCCTCTATTGCATCCTGCAGGAGATCGCAAATCAATAATAACCTTTATTCCCATCTTCTTTGTCGCAGACCGTCGGGAAAGACCATAGTGGCAATTGAGGGACGACATTGAGCTTATACGTTAATAGAGCCGGCATTTGAGGTAGGAGCGAGAACAAGCGGTTTGTGTCAGCGGCTAATGGAACACCACAGAATAGAGCAGAGCGTTTGGTGGAGTATAAGAACGGGGGAACCAGGTAGGCCAACGTGGATAATCTAGTTGGTGGTGTATTGTCCATCAGTTTGACATGTAAAATACCCCACGTTTTGTCTGTTTCCATTTGTAACCCCTGCCCCGCCTTTCCGTGAGCGCATCCCCCGACCTTTGTGAGAAAAATTGTGGAGTAATATAAGAGCTCAGCTCAAAGTTAAACCGCCTTTTACCGTGCCCGACACACGGTCGAACGCAATAAACCCTCCGGCTTTTCAGGATATTTCAGGACCATTATACTTCAGATCCCACTTAGGTGTGGCTAAACTTTTGTCAGGGGAAGACGAGCCAGAATCAATTCTGGGAAGTTTCTGTCATGCACCTGTGGTTGCCATGTATTGCGTCAAAGCCAGGAAACTGTGGCCGTGCGGTAGCACTATCGCACCCACAAAAAACTGTGAATCGGAATACTGGGGAAATAAAATACGCAATACCAATTTTCATGGCGGTCTGTGCAGATGACACCCACAAAAAACAGTGATTCGGAATACTGGGAAAATAAAATGCGCAATGCCAATTTTCATGGTGGTCTGTGCAAGCGAAGCACAGCCGGATGCCACTTAATCGGTACAATTCATCTCGTTTGACCTACATAGCCTGGCTTTGCGTTTGAATCTATACAATTGCGTGTGAAACTTGCGGGATGGTCGCAGTATGGTAAATTCAAAATTGATTCAGGATTACTGGAAACTGTTTTTCCGAGGCTTCCAGTGAGATAAGAGAGCTTTAGGATGAGCTTAAGGTACCAGCACTCCGAGAACATTACGGATGACTATATTTATACTTGTCATTGCCCAGTCTCCGTGTACCGCACCCTGGACATTTAAAAACGCAGCCTGCCCCTGGACTACTTTATGCAGCCCACTAAAGCCAATCCGGAGCCATAATATAGTATATCACCAAAACACTTGACCTCAACCCCATAGCCATCCACCAAGTAACTCTTAAGATCCTTCATACTTTCGTAATCACTGCACGTCCCGCTTTTCCTACACGGATAAAATAAGTTTAGAAGTTATGAGTAGAATAACTATATTTTTCTACTTGTATGTATAATATGCCGACCTTTATCTCCTTGCACAGTTCTCCAAGCAGAAAAATGTACCTGATCCAACGTTTACCAACCCGGTTCTTCTCAGTTTTCTTGCCCTTTGGTAATTTTTGCTCTCTGAATAACGACGCCTTGATCAGCGAAATTTGAGTCATGCCGTTTTGTTGGCAAGTTACGAGCTCACGTTGTCTCACACTAAAAGAGCCGATTGCATATAAAACGCCCGCTCGAGCAACCTCATCGTTAACTGACCGCCTGCTGGTTACCCTCACAATACCCCTTTGGACAAACATCAGCTTAGTGCTGTGAAACCCATTACCTCCATGATATACCATATTAGGTGCAAGTGACCCCCTTGACCTTAAAACCGCTGATAGTAAAAGACAACACACTCCTTATTCAGCCACCCACCGTTACGCTGCAATGAATTTCAAAAAAC
>NW_008752121.1:330455-332669 GCF_000715545.1 Opisthorchis viverrini
TACTTGTATGTATAATATGCCGACCTTTATCTCCTTGCACAGTTCTCCAAGCAGAAAAATGTACCTGATCCAACGTTTACCAACCCGGTTCTTCTCAGTTTTCTTGCCCTTTGGTAGTTTTTTGCTCTCTGAATAACGACGCCTTGATCAGCGAAATTTGAGTCATGCCGTTTTGTTGGCAAGTTACGAGCTCACGTTGTCTCACACTAAAATAGCCGATTGCATGTAAAATGCCCGCTCGAGCAACCTCATCGTTAACTGACCGCCTGCTTGTTACCCTCACAATACCCCTTTGGACAAACATCAGCTTAGTACTGCGAAACCCATTACCTCCATGATATGCCATATTAGGTGCAAGTGACCCCGTTGACCTTAACACCGCTGATAGTAAAAGATAACACACTCCTTATTCAGCCACCCACCATTACGCTGCAATGAATTTAAAAAAAACTTCCTACGCGAATCTACGCCCCGCTGGATTTTTACCAGCTTACCCACCATGAATCACCAAGTGACTCCACCGGTTTTTTTCTTTATTACGTAAGGTCTCCGTTCGTATTCTCCTAGTTTCTGATGGTCCGCAAAAGAAACGCACATCCTGAACGTAAATGTCAATTATTCCAAAAATAGTCAAGTAGCTGCCAATTTAGTTTGTACAGTTTTTTGCATGTTCTATTTTGGGCTGGTGGTAGTGACTATCCTTCCAGAATGTATTCCCAGTGATCTAGATGACTGTGTTATACAAGGCTCTGACGTTACTCAAGGAGTCCGGCGGGGCTAATGCCATGGTTGAACCTGTGGGTTAATAAAACGTAAGTGTAGAGAATATCTGAGGGTTGCGCTGTATAGATTGTATGAAAAATTCACTCCGGTTCCATCAACACCCTTCTTGCAGCTTTCCTTTCTCCTACGTTTTCAAAGGCAGAACCTTGGATGGCGATTCCATGAAAATGCCTGTGTTAATAAGGATGGACTCGAGCGCCGAGATCCCTCACAATCCCTCTCCTCTACCAAAAATTTACACCCGATGGGTTCTTGACCACCACCCGATTAAATATGCTCCTGGGACATTAGAAAATCCAAGTTAAAACTCTTAGTCCCATACCGGTATTACTAAATAAATACTAAGCACTAGATAAACGAGACTTGTCTGCAAGAAATCTTCATTAAAATCAGGAAGTATATGCTGTGGCTCTCAGTCGAGGCATACTGCTCAGGCAGATACGCTCAGGCTGTCTGGATATGCTCACCAGGTAGCTGTCATCTTCAAGTTGTCGAACTCAGAAGATCGAATCAAAGTCACTTGGGCCAAACAGGTTCTCTAATGTTCGCCACATTACCCGGTAAGAATGTGTTGACAGCATTGGTTCCAACTTAGGTCCAGCTGCCGATTGGCGACAGTGGGCGATGGTTGATATTTGTTTGCCTTGTCCATATAGTACTATTGTGCTAGTGCTTTGTTCTTATTCAGTCATTGAAGCGTAATCAGTGCATGTTACCATCTACGTACGATCTGTCGGCAGTTACTCTAGCCTCTGGAAGACCTCGGCAGATATCATTGCGTGGAGGAATGCCTGCTGAAATTATTTGCCAACCATCTGACATGCTTAATCCAAAAGGGTGAACATTTTTTTGAAACGTTCCAGATAACCGTTTATAAAAAAGGTACCCTCCTGGGTCCGATGATGCTCGGCCAATCAACTGGGTCCGATATGGCGTCGGTTATTTTTCTCCTGAGTGGCCCACTTTGTTTGGTGGAGGACCTTTGTAGAATTTCGCACAAGATCAACACATTCTGCGCGTTGGAGCCCGGTGAAGTGTACCCAAGGATTCTGAAGGAAACTTCGTTTAAGCAGGTAAAACAATTCTACCCGGTGTTTCGTCAGTTGTTTGACGAAGGCCGCCTTCCTTCTGTTTGGAAGGAAGCAATCGTTACACCAATCTACAAAAATACTGACCGACCATTGCCTGGCGGCTACAGGCCTGTAAACTTCATTGGTTTGCAGCGCAAGGTGATGGGGCGCATTCTGAAGCAACATATCCTGGATAATCTAACTTCCAACAAGTTGACATTTCCAGTTTATCACCGATTTTTTCCAGAACCGTTCTTGCGTGACGGACGTGCTCGTGTTTATGGACAGCTTAACCCAAGCTGAAGACTGAAGATGATGGACTCACATCCGGCGCCATATTTTTCGACTTCTTAAAAACATT
>NW_008752122.1:0-984 GCF_000715545.1 Opisthorchis viverrini
ATGACGCGAACTGCCACGTGCAATCAATCGTATCGGCACATCGTATAGACACGGTATAAGCGGATTTTTTCGATATCTTTACGATTGTTGTCCCGCTCGTTTACCCACGCACCCTTCTGGGTTTCATTGTGTACCCTCTGCGTTGTCATTTTTTGTGTTATGTGATTTTTCGAGCGCCAGGATTTTTATCTGAAGGGCTCCATGCATCGCTGATTCATGAATTGAAATACAGTATCGTGGCTTTCTCCTCATTTCGCTCTTTTCTCCTCGTCGTTCTTCGGCCGGTACTCACCTGAACTTCCTATTTAATAAGCTTGTTTCACTGCTTTTTATGTCCTACGCGCGGTGCAGTGATCTTTCTTAGCGCGAGTTCTCGCATAAAAAAGTTTCTCATAAATCCCGCGAAAAGTAGATATGAAATTGCAAGAATATTAGGAAGGTCGTTGACGGAGATCAGAAATAGCAGTGGTCCCAAAATGGAGCATTGAGGAAATCCTGGGGAGGCCGGTGCTGGAGTAGAGTAGGTCGAGTCTATTCCCACTCGGAATGATCTGTCTGATAGAAACGCCTTGATCCAGCGAAGGATATTTCCTTGAACCCTGTGAGACTTGAGTTTGTGGAGCAGCGGGACGTGCAGGACCCTATCAAGTGTTTGTGGGAATTCGACAAATATGTCATTCAATGAGACCGTGAACTACCAGTGGAACTACTCGGTGGAATGATTTGTTGGGTCACATAAGCAGACGAATATAGAAGCATGTTGGAAAACAGAACGAGCCAAAGCACAATGCACGGTGTATGTCCCGCATTGGGGCCCGAGGAGGTCCATCCAAGGATCAAAACGAGCCCAGCACAATGCACGGTGTATGTCCCGCATTGGGGCCCGAGGAGGTCCATCCAAGGATCCTGAAAGAAACGTCCTCCACACCGGCAAACCATTTACACTTGGTGTTTCGTCAGTCGCTTGACGAAGGCCGCCTTCCC
>NW_008752122.1:2978-10369 GCF_000715545.1 Opisthorchis viverrini
TGTGTATCAATCCGTGAATCCGTGAATTGATGGAACGTGAACTTGAACTGGATTCATCGGGGACACGTTAATCACTTTATCTGAAGGTCAGTGCAATCGCCTGTTTGGCTGGTAGCTCGGGAGGTCGACTAGTAATACCATTGACTCGCTGCGTCGATATGCCCGAATCTGACGCCGAGAACAGGGACTTCAGGATCTTCGGCATTAGGCGGTTAAGTCACTTCAAAATACCTCAAGAGTATAGGGTTAGTTTAATATCTTGGTTTGCTATCTTTCATCCAGGAAGGACGGTGTCGCAGTGTTGCAGAATTCGAAAAGCTGAACAGGATAGGGGAGGGAACCTATGGGATTGTCTGTAAGTATATTTCACATTTTAAATACAGCTTGTCTAGATAGAGCTCGGGACACTGTTTCCAAGGAGGTGGTGGCTCTGAAGAAAGTGCGAATGGAGAATGTACGAGATGGTGAGTTCATTTCTTCCCTGTGACCACAATTAGGTATCCCAATAAGCAGTCTGCGGGAGATTACACTGCTGCTCAGCTTGAAGCATCAGAACGTCGTGCATCTCCGCGAAGTTGTTGTTGGTCGTGGACTCGATAGGTAATATTCAGTTCATTTGTCGAATTCTGTGCAGCATTTTCCTCGTGATGGAATATTGTGAACAGGATATGGCAAGCCTTTTAGACAACATGCCGAATCCATTCACAGAATCTCAGGTCAAGTGCATAATGCTACAGCTTTTCAAAGGTCTGAGGCACTTGCACGAAAATTTCATCATCCACCGCGATCTTAAAGTTTCCAATCTATTGATGACGGACAAGGGCATGGTGAAGATAGGTATTGTTTTGCCTTTCATGCTAATTTTGTAGCTGATTTCGGTCTTTCGCGACCTACTCACTCCCACAATCCCATGACGCCCTGTGTTGTCACCCTATGGTAAGTTGTCGGTCCGGGCGTATCACTGTATGCATGTTCAGTTTAGTCTTGATGATAGTAAAGTTTAAAGCTTGGAACATCTGTTTTTAAGTGTGGAGGTGGGTTGGCTGCCGGGCGAGACGCTGGTATGTCAGTTGAGGGACTTGGTAGTATACATGCCTGACTATGTTGATACTTAACGATCGACTCATTTACGGCTAGTAGCATGAGTATAGCGTGTGCCAAATGTTCTGGGAACGACATAAAGCACGACATTGATACGAATGCACACTGCAGTCCCATCAAACAACGGTGACATGGTGGAGACGGCCTACCAGGTCATTCGTGACAGCGCACTGCACTGTAAGGGCAAACAACAGCAGTGAACTCATTTTCATAAATTTGCCAACATACCAAGAAACTAGCGTGTCCGCGGATTTTCTTTTTTCCAACTATTGGTTTAAGTTGGCCATAATCATAGTCCTATTTACGGCAAATAGTGTTTTTCGTCTCTTCGCGTACACTTATCTCCGTCCATCCATATACCGGGGCACGCACACAGGCGTTCACCCACATACTCAGTCTGGTACGTCGCTAATCTTGATTATCACTCACGTTCGAACTCCCTGGTTAATTGATCGTAGTTTTGAATGCTTCGACTCTTGTCGCCTCCTGTACTGGCGTGGACAACGGTTGTTGACTGATCTGACTGAACCCTGTCGCGGCGACTGGGTCGTTTGAGAAAGAGAATTCTGGAGACTAGCTTGTACAACATAGACGCACAGGTGATATGTACTTTACTGCACTCAGCCACTGACCAGCGGAGTGAATATTTTTTGTTATAATTTATATATGAATTAACTTGGAACTCCGACGGGTTGCGCGCTGCTGTACTGAGGAGTGTACGTGCACTCACGAAGATTCTCTTACCAACTTGGTCTGTGGGCAGAGGCCTGACTAACGGTCTCCTGGTCCTTCACGTTGGTGGTTGAAGCATGTGTGGCGAGTTGCCCATTAAAAATGTTGGCTGCTCTGACTTGGCCTTGCGCCAATCACAACTGCTTTACAGTTAGGCTTTTGAGCCACACCTTTTTATTAATGTCTCTAATCGTCGTCCTGGCAGACCATTTTGGAAGTCCGTTCCTTACAAACGTTGAAAAGATTGTCGCAAGAATGTCCTTTTCTAAACCCGTGTTCCTCCGAACAATCAGGTGGGGACAATAGTCCCACCAGGTACGCGTTACCGAGCTTTCTGACAAATTGACAGGCCTGTCACTTTACACGACTACGAAAAAGTCCATTCTGAGCGCGTCAGTGAACTCCTTTGGGGGAGGCGGTTATCGAGTCAATGACTGGGGCGGCTGTTATACGCTGCCTTATTTTCGAAAGCCTACCGACGTATTCCAAGGACTGTTTTGGGCTTGCGTAAGCTTGTGCGGCTGTCCCCGTTACAAGCTGGGTTAAGCTTGTCTTACTCTGCCAGCGACAGTTAATTTAACGTACGGGAGGTGTCCAGTGACTTCCGTTTCTTTCCTGGTAGGGTTGTTATCCTACCTGCTAACCAGCTTCTGGGTTTGTCATTCGTGGTTACTTTGGAGGAGCATGGAACTAAATAGGCTCGACTAATCTTCTGCAGTTCAACCTGAGACCTCCTCTTTCGAACTAGTGTTTCCTCTTTTTCGCTCACCCAAGTGCAAAGAAGAGCTTGGTAGTGGTTTGACTGTTTGTGGTGTAAAAGAATCACCACATGGTTGTCCTGTCCTTAATAAGGGATCATCGATCAATGGGAAAAAGTATTCTTCAACCAAGTTTGATTAAAATGTTTTTGGTCAGTTTGTTCGCTTGCCATACAAGCCCCATAATTGACTGTCGTTGGTGTTGTGCCACCGCTTCCAGGTATCGCGCACCGGAAGTCTTGCTTGGTGATAAGAATCAAACCAAAGCCATCGATATATGGTAAGGAATGTCGATCGGTTTCTCTATACTCCATTTTCAGGTCTTCCGGGTGCATCATGGGTGAGCTATTGCTGCACAAACCTTTGCTACCAGGACAATCCGAGGTTCATCAAGTTGAGTTAATAATAGACCTGTTAGGTACTCCTAATGAACAGATATGGCCGGTATGTTGTTACCTTTCCTTATGTTGCCTTCTGTTAAGGGGATGTCGAAGTTGCCGGCTCTTGAGAAAATAAACCTGAAAAAACAGCCGTACGTTCCAAGATTGCATGTCATGCATTTCCTTTTGTCGTGTTGCACAGCCTGAATGAATGGTGAATGACACGATTGTGTTATCCATTTTTTTCACGGTGTTGGTGTTTCTATGTGGCATAGTAAGTAGTGTAATTTAACTCTAGTAGAAGCAACATCATGACGACCACATCATCATCATCATCGGCAGCATGAAATCAGTGTTCCACACCGATACTTCACTGCCGTACAACCATGATTTCTTCGAATGCCTTATTGTAAAGAAAAGAATAAAAGTGCACGGGGAAGGGTCTTCATGCTAGCTTACCACAATCATTCCGAGGTGCCTACACCTCCAGACATTCACTCAGGCAATCTTGATAGAAACCGACAACAACAACGCCATTGACATCAGTTGGTAGCCATATCTTGTAGTGTCTCCAATCAGGCGCAGTGGGGATCACATGGTCCCCATCCTGGAAGGCGAGTAGCACCGACACCAACCAAGAGTTTCGTGATCCCCTTCATACTCCTTTGCCAAGTCAAGGGTTGACCACCTCTCTGCTTACGCCTCTCTGAATCGGGCATGGAAAACAGCGCTCTCTTCGGCATACGCAATACATACCCCAACCAACACAGCTTCTGTTGCTGGACACATTCTTCAATGGAAGTACCCGTTGCACAACCGAAAACGCACTTTCTAATTGTCTCATTACGAATTTTCGGACACTAACCCACACGAACTATAGTTCTGAGACAAAGATTGTCGAACACCTGAAGAAGTCTCAGGTCGGCTGCTCGAATAGGCCAAATCTCCCAGCCATGCGACAAAACAGCCTGTACTGTAGCTTGATACACACGTCCCTTGAGATTCAGGGATAAACCACTTTGACGACATAGGTGTCTCAAATTGGCGAATGCGACCCGAGCCTTGCAGATTCGTGCATGCACCTCATCTGTCAGACTACAATCAGAACTAATACAGCCTCCAAGATACGTGAAATGCTCCACAACTTCCAGTCAGAAGAGGAACTTGTCGTCGGTGAGAGTTCCTTGGTGAAAGTCCGGACGGCGGGAACGTGTTTTCTCCGCAGTATGGCTGATGCACGTGTTCCATAGTCGTCCGTGGAGAGTGGTTGACTTTCGGCTCCTTGCGCGCGCTCGAGTCTCTGTGTAGGACCGTTTGCGTGTACGTGTCAGCACATGAGTAGTTGCTACGCTCACTAGACGGTAAGACAGTCGATGTCAGATGAGTAAGCTTAATATGACGTGGTTTGTGATCCAGTGAGCGACTGTGAGTTGAAAAGTCAAGTATATGAGTGACCGGGTAGCTGCAAGCTCTCCGTATACTCTCACACGTCCGGAGGTCTGGCATTCTTCGGTGGGCAAGCATGGCAAGCAGAACAGACCAGTCAACCGAGCCGAATGCGCCTTGGAAATGCAGGAACCCTGAAATCGTGGGTCGCTTATACGTATGGCGTTGTTCTAGCACCCGATGAATTGTGAAGATTTAGTCAATGCAACCCCTACCAGGCCGGAATCCCGCTTTCTGCTCTCGAGTCAGTGTCTCACGAGCCACCACAAGTCGACGAAAGGTTCGCCGAGGACGGACTGTGACGTGGCCTGGCGAAATGCTGGCGGTTATAATCAAGCTGTGTGCTCTGGGACCTTCGGTGGGGTCCATGTGATTTCCCGTGCGGCACGTAACCGATCCCAATGATGAGGTTGTTGTTACTCCTTACCTGAAATCCTAGCTTAGGCTTCTTTGTCGTTGTGTACTGGGCTTGTGTTGGAAGAGGTTTGCAAATGACAGCGAGTTGGTTTCACTGAAGGTATCTCGTTCTAACATGGAGCTCATATGTGTTCATTTCGTTGGTTTTGGGATTAGGTTACCTTGCACTTAGCGGTTTTTATCAGGGGCAGATTTCTTTTGCACTAACTCCACTTCATTTTATTTTAGCCTTTTACTGGGACTTTCTTCCTCCGTAGTTTTGGTAGTTAAGCACGAGTCTTCACTACTGTTGTATATCTATTCCTGATGATAATGGTTACCGAAGTTAGGTAGTGGAGTCTGAAAGGCACCTTGTGTCTGAAGCTTAGATTTCCATGCGTGAGTTTTAATTGTTGTTTACGGAGATAATGGATCCCCGATCACGGGTCTCTTCTCTATAACCTAAGTCTATGTAGCGAAAACACTTTGCCCGGCATCATCAAGAAAGTTGCGAATACTCCAGATTCCGAAGCTTATGAAGTTGGTAATACATGAAGTTTTTAGTGCAGTACAGAATCTGAAACGCTGGGTTGTGCTCAGTTCTGCTGTATCGTTGAGGCTTGATCACATTTGGTTGGAAACTGCGCGTCCTGATGGCTTCCTATAGGGTATCAGGCTGTTTGTGCCAACCTTCCCTTTTCAATGGCGTGTTCATACTCAAGGGTGATTGGCAATCAAGCACCAGCGTTTACCACCAGTTTATCGTGTTTCGATATTCTACCCTAGTTTTTGGTAAGCATTTCTCATTCAAATCAGTGCTTTTCATTTTTAGGTATAACAACCTAAGACACACGTTTCCATGGCTTTCAGACGCCGGTTTACGTCTCTTAAACTTCTTGTTTATGTATGATCCTGCTAAGCGCGCACGAGCTCGGGAGTGCTGCCAAAGTTCCTACTTTCGCGAACACCCTTTGCGTAAGTTTTATGGTGTTTGCCCTCTTATTGAGTGTTCCTACGTCATTTCACATCACTGTCTAGTCATTGGACATTGAGCTACAGCTCATAAACACTGCGCTTCGGTAAAACCTCAACTGATCAGCGTGAGGTCTCAGAATCGGGACATAGGCTGGTCGTTATTGCCTAGGTATCTGAGCATCAGATCGCACGAGTCCCTCCGAATCGGGCACGGGCACCTCTTTGCATTTTACTTGGTTCGATTTTTGAACTCATTTGTATGGTAGGATTACCGAAGTTAGGGAGTCATTGCGGTCACGGTGATGTTCGATCACAGGAGTTCGCTCTGATAAGAGATGTAAATTAGAAGGGATGCCCTTGATTTCCAGACACCGCCAAAGTTTCTGTTGATCGGCGTTGAGAATCAGCCTCCAGATCAAGAAAAGCCACCAACATGAGACGCTTGAAAGAGTCGTGCTGTTCGGGGAAAAGGTATAGCTGATTCACCCTCAGTCAGTGCGAAATCCAGCTCGATTCTCGATCCCTCTGCAAAGTAATGCTGGCGAACAATTTGGATGTGGCGGATACCAACCTGATGCCACAAAACCCATACGAAAACAGATTTGAGGATGGTGGTTGTTTCCTTACTATCTAGCACATTGTCTGGAATACTGAAGTTTGCAGTGCTCTGCACATCTTTTGAATTCCAGTCTGTTTGGTTGGACTATAAGGATGTTCTCGATTTCATTGGGGGCTCCACTATGGGCGGTCTAACGTCGGTGGTTTAAAGCTTAACTTAGGGCGACGTAAGTGAAACGAATCTTACGTTTTTCGTTATGTTATTCTCGAACGAGTTCCCGCCCCTTCCGCACACCAAAGTAAGGCCTCCAGCTCAATCTTGAACAGTATATCTTTGGTTGGATCAAATGAAGAGGAATCGAGACCCAAAGGCAATTCACAATCTTTGCTGCTAGCTTAAAAACTTAATCGCCCGCAGTCGAGGCGAACATATTTCACGGTAAGTTTTCTTAGAATGCTAGTCATTGTCATTATCTTTGATATTTTTTGTGACAGCCTGCGAACCTGACATGATGCCATCGTTCCCACAACACCGATTAAAACGAAAAGGCTCTCCCGTAGACGATGGAAAAGGACCAGTGTCTCAACAGCACAATGCATCCTCAGGATTATTCGATGCGGCCTTTGACAGAATCGTAAGTACAATTTGTCATGACTTGGTTTGAATTAAGTTTTTACAATCTCTTTATTGCGTTTCCACCACGAGTATATCATCAGACAAAATAAAATGTAGTTTCCCTCTTATTTACGCCGTTATGGAAGGGTGACCTTCATCTCTGGCTAGTACACGGCTATCATCGGTGATTTTTCGCTTTGTTTAGATTGAAAACTGTGCAGTAGGCTTCCAGCAGACTTTCGTGGTTCGAACCTCTGCATCTCGACCTCTCCTGTCTGGGCTTAAGCAACCTGGCAGTATCCCAGCCCTTGTGCATCATCATCATCATCAAAGACAGCAGCAGCAGTGTTTGTACTGATGCTTCACTGCCGCATAACCATAAGGTTCGTCTATATATATATATATATATATATATATATATATATATAT
>NW_008752122.1:12367-58792 GCF_000715545.1 Opisthorchis viverrini
ATATATATATATATATGTCAAAAGCCCTACAGTGAAAAGAAGAGAAAAAGAGTGGGTGAGGAGGGGGACCTAGTGCTGGCCTATGTCAAGCATTCTGAGGTGCCTACACCTCCAACCGATCAATCAGACAATCGGGAAAGAAACTGACAGCACGAATGCCACTGACATCGATTGGCCGCCATTTCTTGCAACGTCTCCAGTCAAGCAAGACAGGATCACGGGGACCATATCCTGGAAGGCATACAACACCAATAACACCCAAACTCGTCGTGATCTCTTTCACGTCCTTCTGCCAAGTCACATGTTGTCCACCTAGCGGTTTGCACCATTCTCGAGGAGGCACGGAGAACAACACCCGTCTCGGCAGACGGTGTTTCGGCATGTGTAGCACATGACCGGGCTATCGTATTCGGTGGTGCTGAATGTTTGCCCCGACTGAGGTACGTGCCGCACAACCAAATGCCCGTTTTCTATTCACCTCGTTACTAACACGCTGGTGCCATCCATAACCAGCCGCGCTACCGAGGCATCGGTGGACGAAAACCTGAAGACGCCTCAGATCATCTGTCCGCAGAGGACATGTCTCTCACCCATATAACAGCACATCCCTTACTGTGTCCTGGTACACATGACCCTTAAGATCTAGTGAGATGCCTTTTTGACGCCACAAGTGACGCAAATTGGCAAACGTGATTCGAGCCTTTGAGATTATTGCATTGAATTTATCAGACACACTCGTCAGATTTGATACAACTACCGAGGTATGTAAATTCTTCCACAATCTCCAGTGATTCTCCTTGAATTGTAAGGGATATTTTAGCAGGTGGCACGTTCGGAAGCATGACTTTGCACTTTGAAGTTGCAAGACGCATGCCAAGAGATGGTATGATGGTGGTCAGTTCATTCAACAGGGCTGGTACTTCGCTTTCGTCTTCAAAGATGAGGGCGATGTCATTTGCTTACTCCAAATCGACCAGTAACACTTTGAACACCGGGGTTTTGAAGACCGTCCAGTGTTCGCCTCATTATTTAATCAATGGCAAAGTTGAACAAGAATGGAGAGAGTGGACATCCTTGTCTGACACCACTTTTTGTAGGGAAGCTTTTGGAGAGTTCACCATACACTCACCCGCCCAGAAGTATGTGAATGTAGGGACCGGATTATGTTTACAAACTTCTGGGGCATACCCTGTTGAGCAAGCGTAGTTAACAGCACTGATCGATCGACAGACCCAAAGCACCCCTGAAGTCGAGGAATACCAGGATTATGGGTCGTCTGTACATGTGGCGTTGCTCTAACACCTGACGGAGTTTGAAGATGTGGTCAACACAGCCTTTACCCTGTCGAAATCCCGCTTGATTCTCATGAGTCAAGGCTTCTTGTGACACCAGAAGCCTTGTCACAACAGGCGTCAGACTAACACCTCTGTGGTTGCTACATTCACTGCGAGTACCCTTTTTGAAAATGGGCACTACTACTACTACCCCAGTTGTCTGGGACGGTCTCCTCCCAGATGGACCCAAATAGACTAGACAGGCACTGGCTGAGGAATCCACTACCATCCTTGGAAAGAGCAGGTGGAAGGTCGTCAGGACCAGCAGCACGATGACGCTTGAGTGGAGAAATGCATTCGGACACTTCTGAGACTGAAGGCGGCTCCATATTTACGGTCCACCTTTCTGTTGAAGGCCAGGTTTCTGGATTGGAGGTAGCAGATGACCAGCTGAATTGTTGCTCGAAGTACTGTGCCCAGCGGTCCAAACGTTCTGCTTTGCTGCATACCAAGGAGCCATTTTGGTTTCTTTTATTATTTCGCTGGCAAGAGGTTTCCGAGGATCAATCGAACTAATCGAGTGGAAGAGTTTGCGCACGTTTCCAGCATTCTTCGCATCTTCCGTTTCTTCAGCCTTTTGGGTCCACCAAGCTTCTTGGTCTGCGCGGACACTCAGTTTCACCTGGCGACGGATGATGCACCGGGTGGAGTTGTGGTTGCGGCCAGGTGAAATCTGTAGCCTAGTCTCCAGTAAAGACACGGTCCTATCAGAGATCCAATGCTTGGATGAGTTTGGCTGGGTTGTACCGCAAGCAGACATTCCGGCTTTGAGAAGCGCTTTGTATATTTTTCTTAGTGGCCAACATCTTATATCCAACATCGGACCGTCCGACAGGGGTTCGAGGAGCCCGTTCTGATAGGTTCATTTGATTTCTGGGTCCACTAGCTTCTCAATCGCTAAGCGACGTGCGCGCGATTTGCAGCGTACCAGTGCATGGTTCGAGTCCACGCTGGTGTTCCAGAAGAGGCCGCAGGCGGTGATCGACCATCGCCACCGATAACTGACGGTGATGTGGTCTATTTGGATTCGGCGCTGGTTTGTTGGTGGGCACCATGTTATCAAGCAATTTCCACTGTTTCGGAAATTCGTACTGCAAAGGAACAGTCTGTGATCGGCACACGTCTGAAGTAAGCGGTCTCCGTTGTCCGTGCGTCTCGTGTCCAAACCAAGACAACCATCCAATCGGGCCTCAGCAGCGCTTAGTTTACCTACCTGGGCTTTCATATCACCAGCAACCACAACGACATCTGAGCTTTTAGACCGCTGTAAAAGGGCACCTAGAGCGTCATAGAAACTGTCTTTGACAGGTTCAGAGCTATAGTCAGTTGGGGCGTAAGCAGACACAATAAACAAGGTGCAATGGACCCCACTTCCTCTAGATTCTCTCAGATGTTGCCGAACGAACCGCACAGAGGAGACTATTAACGGGTATCCAATGAAGTAGAGATGCTTCCGCTCTTTCGCTCAATACAATACCCACCTCAGCATGTCCAGCTACAGCGGTCTCTGCAGAGGTGCCCAGGAAGAGAGCGATTACAGTGCTTGGGTTCTGCGTCCTTGTTTCTGACAGACAACATACATCAATACAGAGGGAATCCAGCGTACGCGCGACAGCCACCTGTTGACCTGCTTGCTTCAGTGTGCGAACATTGAAGGTGGCTAAGCAGACAGGCTTTCGGCGTTTGAACATAGACCTTAAAGTGTTTAGGGTTGTGGCTGAACTTGGACGTACAGAAGCTGCAGCTGAGTGATACAGGGTGGGAAAAACGGCCAGTCCTAGTGCTGCGACCTGTAGAGAAGGTAGTCAAATTTGGGCAGTGGTGGTGGAAGACGGAAAACGTGAAAGTGCAAGAAGGGGGCATCAGCTTTCGCTTAACCGCCCTGCTGTATGCAGCAGGTAAGGCGACTCGGCTGATGGCACCACGCGACGTCTGGTGTGACATGAAAATGTGAATGACATGGTTGTACGAGGGCTGGGATATTGCTAGGGCACCCACACTTGGACAGGAGAACAATTAGGATCCTCAACCAAAGCCTTTGGCTCAAAATCCTAACCGCAAGGTATCGGTGTTGGACTGGAAATACGGGTACATTACCATTTTTATGGAACACGTCGCCACACGTGTCCCAACCCCCAACCCGGAGGGCCAGAAGACTGTTTGTCAGACCTCTAACCATTGACCAACCTGGAATGAGAGACTGAGTGTCGCGCGGACACTTCCCAGTGTAGCTCAATGGGTCACCGAGGTACACAAACCGCCACACCATGGTAAGGTCCAGTCTCTGTGACGAGTTATGATCCGCGTAACTTCGGGAAGCCCAGATAACTTTACTCTCCAGACCAGAACACTGACCCTAATTTATAGATTGTCAGAACTCGAAGATCCCTCGCAGAGTGGTGACCAAAATGTCATCATTATTACGGTGTAACAGAAACTGGAGGTCTTACCAATTTGGAGAAGTACAATAGTGGCTGATAATTCGCCAAATCTCACGTAGTTATCGCGCTCTCCGAGGAAGGTACTGGTGTCTAAGCTTTACATCAACCACATGCGTCAAGCAGTCCTTTCGAAAAAATAACCCGAAGCTTGGACCGGACCATGAAATGCTCCACTAATGATAGTTAACAGCACATAGATGGCATCGCTGACTAGGGCTCTGTGAAGTAGTCCGATAGGAAGCCACCTACGGCCACATTGGCGAGCATCGTAGGGTCAAAGCCTGCAGAATGGCCGCTGGCGCAGCACCTTACCAAACGCTTGAATAAAGCCTAAGTAAAGCACATTAAGATGTTTCATTGTCGACCGAATCACCTCAGCATCGATCTGGGATCGTCATCATTGCCAGCATGACATCAGCGTTCATTGTTTGTGCTTTATCTTGTTTTTCTTGCTGGTTAACCCCGTACACGTTACGTCGATCACTATGTTCACTCTCGACCTTACACGTCACTCCTAACACATTCATCTAGCGGGGAAGCACTGGATTTGAGTTTCGTTCGCGCTCTTCCTCGGGTATTTGGAATTGGTACCTTGTTCGTTAACTTGTGTAGCTAACATGTTACCACTGCTCCACTAACACACGCTCGACACTCGCTATATCAGGACGGGCTAACATTTCTGTGCTGTGAGATTGGCTTCTGACAGCTCGAACGACGATGAAGAACCCTACTTGCGGCGACCGGTTAGCCGGTCAGATAGCACTATGAATGTTTGACATTTCCCGGGCATCATCTTACTTAAACGTCAGTTCGCTGTTGAATGTTGGAAGCTGAAAAAGTTGGAATAGCGTAACACATTCCAAGGTTACTGGACACAACATAAATTGAACAAACCAGGATAGTATGGGATTAATACAGGTGAAGGTGACAGTCAACCCGCGGAGGTAAAGACTTTATGTGAATGCCCTTTCTTACCACTGTAGCGTGAGACTGGTCACAATCTAACTGTTTACGCTAGTTGGTCGCGCGGACACTTCCCAGTGTAGCTCAATGGGTCACCGAGGTACACAAACCGCCACACCATGGTAAGGTCCAGTCTCTGTGACGAGTTATGATCCGCGTAACTTCGGGAAGCCCAGATAACTTTACTCTCCAGACCAGAACACTGACCCTAATTTATAGATTGTCAGAACTCGAAGATCCCTCGCAGAGTGGTGACCAAAATGTCATCATTATTACGGTGTAACAGAAACTGGAGGTCTTACCAATTTGGAGAAGTACAATAGTGGCTGATAATTCGCCAAATCTCACGTAGTTATCGCGCTCTCCGAGGAAGGTACTGGTGTCTAAGCTTTACATCAACCACATGCGTCAAGCAGTCCTTTCGAAAAAATAACCCGAAGCTTGGACCGGACCATGAAATGCTCCACTAATGATAGTTAACAGCACATAGATGGCATCGCTGACTAGGGCTCTGTGAAGTAGTCCGATAGGAAGCCACCTACGGCCACATTGGCGAGCATCGTAGGGTCAAAGCCTGCAGAATGGCCGCTGGCGCAGCACCTTACCAAACGCTTGAATAAAGCCTAAGTAAAGCACATTAAGATGTTTCATTGTCGACCGAATCACCTCAGCATCGATCTGGGATCGTCATCATTGCCAGCATGACATCAGCGTTCATTGTTTGTGCTTTATCTTGTTTTTCTTGCTGGTTAACCCCGTACACGTTACGTCGATCACTATGTTCACTCTCGACCTTACACGTCACTCCTAACACATTCATCTAGCGGGGAAGCACTGGATTTGAGTTTCGTTCGCGCTCTTCCTCGGGTATTTGGAATTGGTACCTTGTTCGTTAACTTGTGTAGCTAACATGTTACCACTGCTCCACTAACACACGCTCGACACTCGCTATATCAGGACGGGCTAACATTTCTGTGCTGTGAGATTGGCTTCTGACAGCTCGAACGACGATGAAGAACCCTACTTGCGGCGACCGGTTAGCCGGTCAGATAGCACTATGAATGTTTGACATTTCCCGGGCATCATCTTACTTAAACGTCAGTTCGCTGTTGAATGTTGGAAGCTGAAAAAGTTGGAATAGCGTAACACATTCCAAGGTTACTGGACACAACATAAATTGAACAAACCAGGATAGTATGGGATTAATACAGGTGAAGGTGACAGTCAACCCGCGGAGGTAAAGACTTTATGTGAATGCCCTTTCTTACCACTGTAGCGTGAGACTGGTCACAATCTAACTGTTTACGCTAGTTGGGACCTGTTCCAGAGATTCCATCCCATTGAGGCCAATTGTTTGATTCTTCGCCATGGCGTTTCGCTGTGGAGCTGATGTAGGCCTGGTTGTTATGTGATTTGTGTGGCTAAAACGTCGACATATCCTTCATATCGTGTGCTTTGAAAAATGTCTGTTTGGTAATCACCTAATATGTAGGCCGTACAAGGCTTTTGAAATTCCTCGTACCATACTGAACATGTTCAATAATCTGTTTTTCTGTTTTAGGTGAAGAAACGCCGACTTTGAAAATCATCCACTCAAATAAACTTTGTGCATCTACGTTATTTGCTTCTTTGTGAGTGGCTTCAAGGGCACCTACGTGGAACATCTTATGTCCGTTACTTTAATAGACTTTATGAATGAAGACGTTGACGTACCCAATTCACCTTTTGTTACTTTTAGGATCTTGAATGCTGATGTCCTAATGCATGATCATGCTGTCGATTGTAGACAAATGATGGATGTTCATACTGGCTAAGAACGGAAGATGCGTGACGCGTGTATGTGGGTGGCGTTTGTACAGTCTTTGACTGCTCTGAGTCCATCACCAATGTGTTAGACTTTGATCGCGTGTTTTCGTCAACCACGTCGTCTTTTTCACCCTGTGCAAGACTCCATCACTGCTCACACCTTGTGACTTTTTCTGTATCCGCAGGCATTAGTGTTATGTACATAAATGCTTCCGTTTACCACTTCGCACCCATTTCAAGCTGTAATGCAGATTGTAGCTCCTGACAGTTTAGGCAGACCAGCCTACAGGTATCCCTTAGGCCTGCAGTAGCTGTCCAACTGTTCTTCATTACACCGGATTACGCTGACGGGCAGGCCAAGGGAGGCTCCATACATTCGAAGTTTTATATTCTTTGTACAGACAAACGTATATGAAGGAGTGGGTTTACACTCGTGGGAAGGATGATTTAGCAAGCAGGAGGCTTTGGCTGTTTGCGATTTATTACAAAGATAACTCAGACTAGGTGTGGAGCCATATAAGGAAGCGAAGAATTGCGGTAGTTTTCCGTAACTAGCAGAGAGCAGCTTGGATTTAAAGTATATTCAGCATGCAGAAACGGCTTTAGACAAGATAGAGAGAAGAATGTTTTGGGTATCCGAATCAATCATGAGATAAAAGCTACATCATGCTGAAATAGATGTAGCGAGTCAACCCAGGTGGTCCTTGAAGTGTTGATACGTTTAGGAACGTGCTTCAGTGACCTCGGAGTCCAGTGAACCTAGTGTGAGAATACATAATCATAAGCCTCTTACTAAGACATTGGTTATCAACCCATTGTGGTCAGTTGTTGATTATGTAGCTGTTGAGCCAGGCTTGGCGATAATCCTTTGTTTCATCACCATTTGACGGATCGCGCTGACAATCGCTAGCTAATCGATTACGAAAGTTTTGCAAATCCATTTCCAACTCCGGCGAATAGATCGCTTAGCCGTTTGGTTGACGTCGAATAAGCACCCAGTCAGCAACATTTCGATATATTGCCAAGCTGATGCATTATATTTACTTGAAACAGTCCCAACTAATTGGAAATCTAGTGATAAATGGTGAAAACAGCAATACTTCAGGTGGTTGTCATCACTCCCACACACGCGATTTCGCAGAAGAATGGAACCATAAAAACTAGTTTGAAAGCGGTCGGTGACAAACTTTGCTTCTCCTACCATACTGGAGGACATTCGAAGGGATATAACGCGTTGCACTTTTGTTCGTCACATTTTGTAAGCATTCCCACAAACGGACTTGCATTCATATGTCAGCACAAATGAAAGCGAATGATGATCATCTCGAATACACCAAGTTGATGTCCAGCTTGTCTGATTTCATTGCTCAAAGCTCAGTTTGACCGACAAACTGGGCAGTGCCCGCATATTGCTAACAAAATATATGATGCAAATGACCTTGTAACGAGTACACGGCATATACCTGACGATGATGGCACGCAATCTAATTCATAGCACTGCAAGCAGATGGTTGAATGTGTAATGCATGCTACCACCCCAATAAATACAAGGGTGTTAAAAGCGTCGATCCAAACTGCTGCCTAGCATTTGAATTCAGCTGGCAGATTCCCGCTATGCCTGCGAACATATACAGTAGGTCTTTAGATAATCTATTCCTTCCGACAAATACATTTGCAAATCAATTTGGTTTTCACGGGAGACCCAACTGAGTCGTTTTCCGAAGACATTCTTCAACTGAACGTCCTGCACACAGGCCACATCATGATTCAGTTGGCACGATATGCGAGATGTCGCAGCACATTCAGTTGTAGAATATAAAAAACGAGAGATTCAGTTGAGTCTCTCGTGAAAACTATATTGATTCGCGAATGTATTTGTATTTGTCGGAAGGAATAGATTATCCAAGTGTTTCATCTAGGAAGAATCAACAGTCTCATGTTAATCATAAAAGCGTACTGCACAAAAGCCTTACCGGATAAGCTGTATTGAAACATAGTCAACAGTGTTCGGTGGTTGTGGAATGCTGCAGGACAGTTCAATCTCTTTTCGGCGGTAACGTTGCATTCACCGTCTCACTAATTTTTACAAAGACTTGATTATCAGCAATCGCTTGGTTTTCAATTTAATGTAGGCTGTGCAATATTGAGGCTTCCGAGTTTGCCTGATAGCTGCATCTCATGGTAACTTTGATGTTTTTGGGAAGTAGATCAACTGACGTCGGACGGTTTCAGTAAATGACTTGATCATCTTATTGGGGATTCTAATTGTCTCAGTTGGCCGCTGAACTGCTGTGACTTCCCCCCGGCATTTCTACTGGTCATGTGTTCGCTGCCAGTGCTTTGCCACGCTGATTTCTTAGGGCGGGCTCGACTTTTGGCCGACGCAAGTGAACCATCACTAAAACCCAATCACCGGGAAATTCACTATCAACTAACTCATCTTTTGTCCCAGGAGATTTGGAAGACATGTTTCGTCGACAATTACTGTATCCACCACCGTCAATCTTTCAGAAGACAATAATGATCCTTCACCAAACCTGGAAGCAACATGCTCTCCCGACGATCAGTTTTGAACACCTAATTATGTCGTTTATGCCGTTTTTTTACCACGTTGGATGAACCGAAGATATGGCATTCGATTTTCTTGGGAGCTTTCATCCTTCCCCCTGAAGAGCCTGTGATGATGTACTGGAGACTCATCGTTTCATCGAATTTTGTGGGGATGGTTACTTGCAACGATCAGTTTCGGCATTCGTGTCGTTTTCCCAGTTTTGACTACAGTTCAGTTGGTTGGTTGCGATGAATTTATATTGCTCATCCCAATCGAAGGAAGTTTCGTGATTGTGATAGGACTGATGCCGAAAACCGTACAAGTAGTCACCAAGAGGATGCAATACTCCGGACGACAACTAAGACTACCGAAACTCAGATTCAAACCGAACGTGAACTAGCCGGTCAGAAGATACAACAAACTAATGAACAGAAATTGCATCCAGCACAAAAGTACCTTATGAACCGATCGAAAACCATGACAAACTGCAAGCGGTTCCGCTTGGTAGACCGGATGACGCAGGAACAATATTGACCTAAAGGAAATATTTAAGAGTAATTGAAGTTGCGAAGCAAACCTGGGAACAAACTGATGCAGGATTGTGATGAAGACGAATGTTTTATTAAAATCGATTCAATGTATACGGTTTAGCAAAATCTACGGATACTTGCAGTTATCCTCCGTAGTAAATTGGAAACATTAGCTACTGAGGAACTGTGAGGATGCAGGAACAAAATGGTAACTGGAAACCTTCGACTGCATGAATTTGTGCGTCGAAACGTATCCAGATTTTAGTGGTAGGAGCTAAAATTCCTCCAAATTAAAGCTAAAAAGGTTGCACTTCGTCGGTCGTTCATTCCTGTTTTAGAAGAATACCCTATCATTTACCAATGAGGAATCGCTAAAATAGATTCACTGGTCAAAGCATGCCAACTCGATGACCCGCTAGAGTGCCTCCAGACATCGTGCACTTCCACTTGGTTGGAATTGCTAGGGACTAATACTTGGTATTAAGTCTTTCGCTGAATGCCCCCAGTGATGCACATCAGTTTGTGTACAAGGGACGGTGATCTGCAACGTATACACTAAATTTTCCCCATAACAGTTCTGGGGGCTTTATACGTGCCTCCGAGTGTGTTCTGTGGGCTTTTGGAGTGCCTTCGATTTAGTCCACTGAGTACTCCTGTCGCACAAACTTTTCAGAGCGAGCACCGTTTCGTACACCTACTTTGCCAACCGAAAGCGGTGCGTTCGGATTGGCGGAAGGTCATCGAAAACTAATAATCGAATTCAACCTGTCCTAAGGCGTTTTTGGTTACCGGTTCTATTTACTTTTAGCACAGACTAACGCCTGACGATCGTCTCAAGTGGTTAAAATATGTTGAATTTGCGGTTGGCACGGAATGTCCTACACTACCGGGTACCTATTCTTAGTGGAATATTAAAGCTCCCTATCAGCTGGCACAAAATGATGCTCTACAGCAAAAATCATCCAAATGCACCGAGATCATTTTCGCCCTGAGGCCGGATAGACATGTTGAAGCTACATCAAGTCTTGTAACCTCAACTACTGTTACCAGATTCCCACTACCTCAAACCAATTGTATGGAACAGCTTAGTGTTATTACTCCTAAATTGAAATGGCATGAACAAGTTGATTAATTCTTTTCAAAATTTGAGGATTTCATATGACGAATTTTTCGAATTTTACACTTACCACCGTACCTGGTAACCCCTTAGTTCACTGGTGTATACCTTAACTGATAAACATACGAATGACTGCACGGAAAGTACTGAGCTAATATTTGGCGATATCCCAACCAGTACATTTAGACATGATAAAATGCCTCCCGAAACGCCTATTGTGCGTCAGCATGCAAAAGCTCTGTGCATCTTTATCTTGTAGTAATCCTTCAGAAGGGGCGAAATGGCTGTTATTGGAGCGCGAATTTAGTAGTTGGAAGCTTCATGGTTCGAACCCGACCTCTGTCTAGGCTTAGGCAACTTAATATCCCAGCCATCGTGCTTCCTTCGGGTGGCATGGCAGCTATGCGCCGGAAGGGCGTTACAGCTGAACTACGATTTATTATTATTATAATCTTTCAGAATATCTGGCACTAATATTTACAGGATGTTTTCCATCGTGGAAAATTTCCGTCTGGCTAATTCGATCATGTTTCCCCTCAGGTTACTGGTCAGTTTCAGCATGCCCACTGTTTATCTAAACATACACCTGCATTCTGAGTGAAAGGTCTGTCTGAAAATTCGTCATGATAGACGAATAAGGGATATTTATTGTCTTTGATTGCAAAAGATCCTGACTGACGGAATAAAAAAATCGCTGGAGTACTTAAAACTGTAAGTTCAAAAGCCAAGGGTGCAGGGAACGGAAACAGTACACTAGCGTGCACCGATGCCATAGGCTAAAGATGTTTGGTTCACTGATTTCGCGTATAAGGAGCGAAGTGAAAGGTCACCGTAGCCGGTCGAGGGGGAAGCTGAGTAACCAGCAGAGTTAAGCCTCTTCACTAGAACTTGTTCACCTAGGAAATCGGATGTAGGGATAAAGGACTGGGTTGCACAACAGAGGTCTTATGATTGACCCTGTCATGTTTTTGTGGCAGAACTGGGACCAACCTGAATAAACAGGTTGGTCGTTGGTATGTTCTCAATAGCAGATACTTCTGTTGAGATGTCACGCAGTGCAACCTGCTCTGTGGCCTTTTGCATACCTGGATGGGGAGTGACCGATGTTTATCGTCGGCCTTGAAGATAGCGTTGATGTAAATGGCCTCCCATATGTAATGACGTTCTAAACATCTTCCAAGATCTCCATATCATTATTTGTCACTAAAGGGTATTATAGTCTGACCATTTCCCATTATCACGACATCCGAGGATATGGACAAGATTGCACCTTAAATTTGTCGTTGACATCCTCATAGAACCCTCAATCCCAATCTAGACACTCGCGGCCTCCTCTTGGATATGATACATCGAAATGTAAATAACACACAAAAGCCCTAATACTTCTACACTGTGGTTGGGTATGCGTACCCCACCACGAAGACTGGATCTTATTGACATAAAAATCTACTAACGAGGTTGCTTCATTAAGTAGGCGCACTCTCCCAGTTCCCCGCAACCTTATGTCCTACTTGAACCCAAGTTGTACGAAATTCCGAAAATGCACACACATTTGCACACCAATATGGGTTTACGGGAGACACATGAATCTCTCGTTAATTATATCCCTCAACTGCTCCAGTTGGTACAATATTCGAGATATCGCACTATATTTTAAAGAGAGAAGCTACTTCTAAGGCTGTTGAAAACTCTTCGAAAGACTACGACAGGTTCCACCCACGCATTACATCCAGCCGGATGAGCCAAAAACTCTGGCTGATGACACCGATCGTCGTGTGTAGGTCTGGACAACTGACAGCATCTCAATCCACGTACAAACAGGACTAATAGTTGAAAAAGGTCATGCCTAATCGGCGGTTGCGTCAAATCAGAAATCAAATTGCCTTGATTGGTGCATACAACAGTGGGTAGGCGGAAACAGACAATTGTTGACGCATTACGTATCCAGTTTCGCATATTTCCCCTTCTCACACCAGAGTCTTTTCTTGTTAGTTCATCTACTAGGAGTGACGAGCCCGTCGAACTTGCATGGGTCTTGGCTGCACCCGCAGTATCAAGTACACCCTGGTCACCCGACTCAGGGTGATACATCGTGGCCGTCTTGTACTTGAGCGGAATGAATAAAAGGATCATCCTAGTTAACAAGAAACACGCTGCGATTGAAAAGATGTATTAGGACAAAAGGACCCTAATAATCAGAGGAGGCGACGTACGCGATGGAAAACGAATCTGCCATTGTGAAAAAGGCTGCAAAATGCCTTACGAGCTCTAAATTCAAGCATGGAAAGACTTGTTTAGTACTGCTATCATCTGTTCGTACACAACAAAAGTAACAGCACAAGCCGGAGTTACACGAAGTAGATTGGGGGTCAAGCCTTTGTAAAAGCTAAGTAGGCCTTCATACCTGAAAGAGAAAAGAAACACCATTAGATTGATCAAATATGCATAACGGAGCTAAAACGACGAATAATATATTCAGGTTACGTTACCCATCCCTTACTAATAAATCTGCTGATTTAGAACGGAGTTAGCATTATTCATCGTTAACAAGCTGGTGATAAGTAATGTGAAATGGTGGATATCTTGAGCCGTAGTCACCCCAAACAAGGTTGAAAAACCGGGAGCCGTTGCGTACCTGTGCGTTCTTCGTCCACGAACCAGTCGTAGTGTACTAAAATAAGGTAGTCACTCGAATTGAGTTTCCGAATGTGCCGCTTCGTTGAATTCACGAACAACAAATCGCTGGACGAATCTGTTCGATATAGGGGAGGGGCTGCGTCACTTAGCTCCTCCAAGTTAAGTTCTCCATTTTTGTTAAATCTATTCCTTACGCTCACTACAAGGATCAGACCATGTTAATTAGCGATACTCAAAATACGATAAATGAGATTATCTCTGAATTGTGTTCCTGATCTGCGAAACTGGGCTAAACGCCAGAAATATTTCGTGGTCTTTTTAATAAACCGGCAATTCTCCACAGCAGTCGCTTTTAAAGTGATCCGGCGAATTGAGGCTTCGCGAAAGAACAGGAATACACTTAAAATTGGGAAGTCGAGGAATTCAGTTGGGTGAATCTGCTAAGGCATGGAATAATAAAAAGGTGCATATTGGAGCTTCTACTTTGGACTCAAGATCCGACAAAAGAACCATTTGACTTTTAGATGCATTGATCGTACAGGCCCGGTTGGGTCTAAACTCAACAAGCTTATTTTACCACCAGCAAAATAGATAGTATCCACTGAGATGTTTTTCATCAGCTTCCGAGTAATTCCTGTGGAGTTACGGAAACAGTTTTCGACCTGACAGACCACATAAGACATTCTCAGTAGGGGCATGGAGATTCAAGTTAAGAAGCCACGCCGATAAAAAATAAAACAGTGGTTATGGAGTGGGACTTCGAACGGTGCCACTAGAAATATTTTTGGTCATCGGTGCTTCCGACGGAAACCTGAACAAGCGCGACTAAATAAGTCACCAACGCATATTCTTGGCTAGCGCACGAACTCGGGGCAACAGACGAACTTGTCACCACGACGTAAACACACACTTGATGCACAAGATTTACCACGTCTGAATGGCCGGACATGTCCGCGCTTGACCGATGGAATTGGTTTGTCGAAACCCGAAAGTGAACGCCTTGGCCTGTTTAGATGTGGTAAAGTAGATGCGTTTAGCGTGTGCTGGTATGATAATGGTAACAAGTTCACGGCGGACGTCAAACGACCGGGATTCGAGTACCGGTATGGCCAGTACGTGCATTGCTAATGAGCTGAAACAAGAGCAACAAGCGAGCTTAGTGCTTCCCTATTTAAAGTAGACAGGGAAAGAACGGTTAAGCGGGGTGTGATGTGAGTACATCCCACAACGAATCTGTAATTAGGGCTGGGTGGATTCCGTCATGGTATCAGTAGCGAAAACGGCAGTGAAGCATCGGTGTTGAACACTGATGTCATGCTGCCGAGGATGATGATGATGATGATAGCGAAATCGCTCAGAGATTTATTCGATAATTTTTATTTGGATCAAAGGATCCGCCCGGATAGCATCTGAGCAGTGGCAAGACCGTGAACATATTTTGGTCAGTAGTCCTCAAGCAGAGCAGTGCAGTCACACAAACGGTTAAGACTACAAGATATGGCTGTTAGTCGATGTTACTGGTGTTCTTGTTGTCAGTTTCTATGCAGATTGTCTGAATAATTTCGTGGAGGGTTGATTGTAGTAAGCTAGGACAAAGTCTATTCCCCGTCCACCTTTATACCTTTTTTTCTCACAATAAGGCTTTCAAATAAACCATGGTTGTACTGCGGCGAAGCATCAGTGTAGAACATTAATGTAATGCTGCCGATGATGATGATGATGATGATGATGATGACGTATGTAAACAAACCAGCTTCAGTTCTTGATGGTGAATAATATTTCCTCAACCGTACTTTGGAGGAATGGAAAAAGCTCGCAGTATAAGGGTAAAAAAGCTCCCTATGATTCTGAAAACTGGATCTAAGGGAGAAATACTGCAGAAGGAGCCAAGGAAACGTGTCAAGTGTGTGCGTCTCGTAGATATTTTCACATACCTGTACATCGTTTGAATGATCTGTATGACCCCGCGCTGTTGCCGATGCTGATCTTGTAGGCGAGTTCGAACAACTTGATACGGGTATGTTAGCGATGTGGCGGCCAACTTGGACAAACAAGCGAAAGTAAAATACTCCCACGATGTCTGATGGAGAAACAAAAGCATAAAAAGGGGGGATGAAATTGGGAATTTCAAGGGTGTCAAAACAATCCATGTTGCATGAGTTGTTCACAATCATACGCCAGTTGGAATGATGGATACCAAACAGTGAACAGCCAACGGAGTACTGAAAAATACACGAATAAACGGTGCACGGATAGTCTAAAACTATGGAGTTTACCGAGGTTTCAATACTACAGCACCCGAAGATTTCGAAACAGACAGCGGAATGGAATTCCGAAGACGAGCAGTCTTCTATTAAATATGAAAGGTACTTCAGTTTAGTGACAAAGGTTTGTCGGACGGGTGAGCGATTGTTGGAGGGAAGCAGAAATGAGTTCAGCGGAACGTTCTCCAATGAAAAGGCGAGGAGAATAGGTCACAAATTTGAGAGGAGAGAGGGGAGATAATGAGGCACACAAGTTTTCACTGTGTATAACTTGGAAACAAAGGTATGTGGAATAAGTACCAAACTAAACAAAATGGGAGTACCTGGGATACTCATAAACGATGTTAGGAGGGAGAGAAATATTCAAGAGATCAGAAATAATACTAGAATTTCTGGAAATCTGGGTTGCAATAGAGTTCAGATACGAGGACCAGCTGAGATTGGCTGAAGAGGTTAGACGAACAAGTGAGCAGCGGAATGGCTGAGGGACAGGGTTAGAGTGCATAAAGGAAGATTAGCGAGGGAATGGAGAAAAAGAGGGAAAGATGTGCGGGAGTGAAAGCAGCCCTTAACATTAATGTTTGTAAGATAAGCAAGCATTCAATGTGCTGTTGGTATGCACACGGTCTTTACTGATCCATGCAGGGAATAAGAAGATGAGGATTGAATCCCATACGGTGTGAATGCACACGGAGGCAGAGGAAATAATAAAGTAAATAAACAAAGGGAGAGGTGTGGCGGAATAACAGAACTTTGGAAAATGTCTACATTGAAGCCACTGATCCAAAAGAGCACCATCAAAGTGTAAATTAAACATATGGTTAAGCAGGAATCCTCCAACCTAGTTCGCCGAGATAGAGTGCAACCTGTAAATCACCAGTGTGGCATTCCAGTTATTGTATCATACTTGATTGAGAGGCTTCGGGAAATCAGGGAATATCAATTTGGTTTCACCAAACAAGTGAATGGCATACGACCATGGGTGAATACAGCAGTTCACCAATAGAGCAGTAGCAACTGAAACCGTTCAGGTTGTTGTCTGGTCAAGACTTATCCTCGAACACTGAACGAAGTAGGAGTAATGGAGCTGAGCCAATATTTCTTAGGGTTATGTAAACGGTTAAGCTTGTGGATGGACGTACCTTTTCTGGGGAGGAGGGACGAACAAAGGAGAGGAAAAGGCAGAGGAGGTAAAGCATAATTGGACCGAGTCCTGGAGCACAGATACTGAGCAAAATAAAGAGGGTACAGTGTGGACCAGGAGTTGTTTGTCGAAAAAAAGCATTGAGGATCAGCTCTAGCTGAAGTGGTGGGTAGTAGAAAACAGGTTGAAGCCGCTGGTTAGGCTGAAGCATTGACCCTTCTTTTGAACAAGCGAGTTGAAGACACTATTAGAGCCAGAATAGGACGAACGGAGAGAGGACAGAAATTTACACCGATCATTTATGTAAGACTAAGGAAGTATCAACTTCTGGTCAACTGATCAGTCTTGTAACTGACGCACATATGCTTGGTCCTGCTGACGATGGTGCTCCGAGAGGGTGAAGCGTGGGATGGGATAACAGTATCCTTTCAAAAGAACCAGGTAATAGGCAATACCAAACCTTTCTACAAGTGAGGGTATGTCGCCTTCAGATAGTGGGGTGTAAAATTGGGTATTCCGCTTTTACGGACACTGGTAAGGTTGTCATCGAAAATCTTAGGATCGCTGGAGACGTGATAACCTTAGAGGGACGAGCCGGAAGACTGTCGCACGCCGTGACATAGGTGAGAAGAGATTACATATACCTGATCAAATGGTATTAAACCAGGGTTTGAGGGTCTGATCTATGCCAATCTACATGTTGAAACTGGGCGACAAAATCTGCGTGCACCTGGACGGCGCATCTGTACACTGCATGGAGAAAGACTTGAATTACTGTGTAGGAAAAACAAGGATTGTTAGCCACTTACGACACATTTACAGTATGATTATAGTGCCAATATCAATGCACTTTGATAAGTCTGACACGAGACCGTTTGAACACCTCGGCTAGTCGGCACAACATGGACTGGTCTAAAACTGATAGGCAATGCACTTTTTCGTTCCATATAGATACAAGTACGTGAAGCCAAATGCTTACAATAGGTTCAGCCCCAATTCAAAATAATCTTGACTTACACGCGTGCTGCAACAAACTATTGCTATCAGTGTGCTACTAATTCGACACTGATGACCTCCAACTATAACTGGACGCGGTAAGAACGGGAGAAGTGGGCAAAACGGTCTGAACACAAAAGATTCATTTTTCTCGACAGAATGCCACTCTTCACCATGGTTCACCATCATCCTTGACAGCATTACACCAGTAAGATATAGCGGTGCTTAACCACTGTATGACCATGATGAAATAAAACCTCAGTAAAGAGTAGAAAAAGGAAGGGTAACGACACGGAGCGGAGAAACCCTTACGAAAAACGACAAGCTATAAGGTTCCTCAGTATTAAAATAAACACGCCTGAGTCTCATTTCAAAATAAGGCATCATCAGTGGGATCGACTTCCAGGACAACATGAACCACAATTTAAATATCTCACCAACTGGTAATTTTTACTCTATATTTTCGGTTCATATACTACCATTATTAGACTATTATGCCCTTCTATTCTGTCTTCCTTCTAATCTCGACCGGAGACCACTTGACACTCCTAACAATTTAATCGTCTAACAAATAAATGGATCATATTCCCTGAACTATAATTTTTTATGCTGATCTTTATTCACCAGATGTCCCGAAACAATGGACTCATTGGACCCGTACTTTCAAAGCTTACATTAACACAACCAAGCCTGAAGGTCTCATATATCATTGCAAAATGTAGCGAATACGGTTCTGCTATAACCTTCTTAAAAAAACTCATTCAAACGAAAAAAATATCGTATAAGCACGCCACCTCTCAGCTACATAAAAGCAAGAATCTGGTCAAGATATTGACCAGTTCGGTCAGCCACCAAAGATTAAATTCACTACCATTATAGACTATTATGCCCTTCTATTCTGTCTTCCTTCTAATCTCGACCGGAGACCACTTGACACTCCTAACAATTTAATCGTCTAACAAATAAATGGATCATATTCCCTGAACTATAATTTTTTATGCTGATCTTTATTCACCAGATGTCCCGAAACAATGGACTCATTGGACCCGTACTTTCAAAGCTTACATTAACACAACCAAGCCTGAAGGTCTCATATATCATTGCAAAATGTAGCGAATACGGTTCTGCTATAACCTTCTTAAAAAAACTCATTCAAACGAAAAAAATATCGTATAAGCACGCCACCTCTCAGCTACATAAAAGCAAGAATCTGGTCAAGATATTGACCAGTTCGGTCAGCCACCAAAGATTAAATTCAAGGCAGTATATGCTGTGGAACATATGAACAAAGCAGTCCGGGATGCCTTGATAATCGGACTGCAGTCAGGCACCATTCGGGAGAAACTGCTGACATGACGTGAGTGGGACTTTGACAAAGCGCACGGAACCGTACAAGTTCTCGAACTTTCACAAAAACAATCACGATCATAAGTATACCGACAATCCGTTACTTGTTCTGTGCCTACCCATTAGTCCTCTGTTAACGTCGAAACAACGGTTTCTGCTGCTAAACAACAAACATATTAATCACGTGGAAAATATTTGACTACGTGACTGTGTGGTTGTCAATCCACTTAGGATCATTAGGGGAAAAACGGGGGGTGGGGTGGGAATCCCAACCCGACCAAAGGTCACAGCATCCCTCTTACACAGCTTCCTTAGCACTACCTCACCCACACAGACTAACAGAAGATTCAAACGAAGTTCAAGAGGAACCATCAAACGAACCGAACCAGAAGAACTAGACCCTGGGCTGGACCCAAACACACGTGGGTTTCCCCACCGACTCAACACTTGTTCAACCACTCCAACACACTAAAGTCCCTCGGCTGACACCCAACAGAGATTTAGCTTGACTTAGCTGATTGATTCTCCTTCCACCTTAAATCTCGATCAACCTCGGAACCCAGTCACTTGGCCTGACGAAGCTTTTGTGTCAAAAGCGAAACGTTGCCCAGCAATAAATCTACCGATTGTCACCAAACTTTTTCGAAAACAAACATGTTACTTTAGTGGAAATCCCAAGCATCCTTGTATTAGGTGTCTTGCCAAAGAATCAGTTTGCAAAAGTTGTGAGAAAATAGAGCATTTTCAACGCATCTGTAGGTCGAAAACCTTGAAGTATCGCATGAGTTCAGCTCAAGACTCCACAATCTCTTCGTTATTCCCTACCTCTGGCCCAGTCGCCTATCTAAAACCACAACAGATATTTTGATCAACAGTGTTGTTGATAACGGCAGCCCCAGCAGTTTAGTTTCTTCATCAATCCTACAAAATCATAAATGGAAGCTATTTCCGTAGGATTCTGTGATAATAATGGCGTCTACAATACACTCAGGGTGCGAGATGCTTCAGTGGTTAGGGCACAAATTTACTGGCCGGAAGGTCCGTGGTTCCAACCCGACCTCTTCATCTCGACTCCCCTGCCTAGGCTTGAGCAATCTGGTAGTATTCCAGCCCTCGTGCTTCCATCGGGTGGCATGGCAGCTAGGTACCGAAAAGTTGCGACAGCTGAATGCTTATCTTTTTTATTTCATTACGATACACTCTTCTACCAAAGGTTATTGCCTTGTGTCCATTCAGTGCAAGGATGCTACAAACGAACAGTTCAAACCTTGTGTATTACCGAGCCTCTGTGCATAGGTCACCCTCGGACGACTTCTTGGGGTAAAGTGATGAAGTTGAAATTTTATTCGGTGGCCAATGGTGTAGCATCCGCAAAACTGGAATCCCCATCCTTATTCACGAATCTTGTTGCGAATTGCAAACCAATCACCATGAAATCTCGTCGTCATACACTGTAAGACGAACAAGTCATACTAACCGAAGCAGACCGAATGCCCACCGATGGCATAATTGAAGCATCCAATTCTTCATGGAGAGCGCAAGTGTTCGTAAAGCACAATACTAACCAAAAGAGACGCACGTTCATTCGAAACAGTCGTCATCAATCGCTTTACATAAGTTGACACATCCTTTAAAAAGACTGGATCTTACTATAGAAATCATCGCATGCTATACCGCCTGCAGTTCACAGACCTACAGAGTGCAGACCATCAGGTTCCAACAGTCAAGTCAGGTAAGCCGTTTATTACATTCGAAGCCGGCGGGAACCTACACCAGTTTCGACTCATTCCTTTGGGAGTGAGAAACGGGGGTGGTGCTCCCAACGAACGTTAGACAGTATCAACAATACCGAACAGGTGAAAGACAAATTCGCCTACATTGATAAAGTTTATGTATGCGGTAAAACGAGAGTTGAACACGGCGGTCATGTTAGAAATTTTCTCGACGTCGCTAAAACATACATTACCTTGAACGACATAAAAAGTAGCTTCGCGACTGAAGAGCTTACTCTTCTGGGTTACAAAGTCCCAAAAGATATTATCAAACTTGACCCAGAACGTGCGCGCCATATAAGAAAATCCCCAATTCCAGAGAACGGAAAATCGCCTGCTACTCACAGTAAATACCGCCGTTTATTACATTGCCGGCGGGAACCTACACCAGTTTCGACTCATTCCTTTGGGAGTGAGAAACGGGGGTGGTGCTCCCAACGAACGTTAGACAGTATCAACAATACCGAACAGGTGAAAGACAAATTCGCCTACATTGATAAAGTTTATGTATGCGGTAAAACGAGAGTTGAACACGGCGGTCATGTTAGAAATTTTCTCGACGTCGCTAAAACATACATTACCTTGAACGACATAAAAAGTAGCTTCGCGACTGAAGAGCTTACTCTTCTGGGTTACAAAGTCCCAAAAGATATTATCAAACTTGACCCAGAACGTGCGCGCCATATAAGAAAATCCCCAATTCCAGAGAACGGAAAATCGCCTGCTACTCACAGTAAATACCGCCGTTTTCGGACAAAATTCATTTTTTGGTTAACAAAATATTTCCACTCCCGGAGTTTCTGAACAGTATTTGAGAACTTTAAGCAGCAACTGGAAAATGCGACAATCTTTACATCCCTCTCGTCGTCGAAACTGATGCGTCGGACATCGCTTTTGGTGCATCTCTGAGTCAGGGTAACCGGCCAGGCGCGTTTTTCTCCAGGAGCTTGACCACAAACGAGAAAAAACATTCTGCTATCGAAAAAAGAAGCATATGCTATCGTCGAAGCGACCTGGAAATGGCGCCACTATCTCTTCGAGAGACATTTTAAACTGATTACGGATCAATGTTTGGTCGCTTTTATGTACAGGAACCAAAAGAAGAGCAAAATGAAGAATGATAAGATTGGACGGTGGAAAATGGAATTGGGAAGGGGAGTACAACTACGAAGTCGTATATGGTCCAGGAATGGACGAACGCGCTACAAATGTCCTGTCTCGTAATCTTTGTTCCGACAGTGTTGCGATAGGAAAACTTCAAGAGATTGATAGCAAAGTGTGCCATCCCAAGGTCACAAGCTTTGCACATTTTGTTCGTTCTAAGAACCTTGCCTTTTCAGTCAATGATATCCCACGTATGGTCTCTAACCGTTCCACATGCTCCGAACTCAAACCAAAATTTTGTCACTCTTTTTGTGACCAGCTTATCAAAGCTACACAACCTTTTGAACGCCTTAGTATTGACCTTAAAGGCCCACTTCCATCAAACACTCGTACAGGTGCCCCTTAAAAATCATTAACGAGTACTCCCGATTTCCTTCTGCTTATCCTTGTGCCGTTGTTTGAGTCACTGTTCGGTATGCCCGCTTATATTCACTCGGATCACCGTTCTACGTTCATGTCAACTCAACTCAAACAGTTTTTATTCGACAAAAACGTTGCAACTAGTCACACCGCTGCCTACAATCCACAATCTAATAGCCAAGTGGAACAACTCAATGCTATCTTTTCGAAGACCATCTGCCTCGTTGTAAAATCACGACACTTGACTGCCACCCCCTGAAAGGTTTGCCTTCTCGATGATTTCCACTCCATCAGGTCCCTGTTGTGTACCAGTATCAACATATCGAAAGCGAGGGCGAGTCTGTATTCGACACGCGTTTCCAGTACTTGGAACTGCAATGATAGATTTGAGACAATATCTTACCAATTTGGCATTCACTGGCCGATGTCGACAACGTTCGTTGTAAGCATTGCGTATCTTCTCGTACAACATAAACTGTATGGCTCCGTGACTGACGCCCACCAAACCAGGGAGGTAGCCTTTGTAGAGCCCAGTGATACCCTCATATCGCCACAAGTTTGTTAGAGCCTCCCAGGTGGACAGGGTTCGTAGCGAGATGCTAGGTTGGACCGAATGACGAGATGCGGGTTGCTCGTATTGAAGACAGAGGCGTGTTTTGATAACCCATATAGGATTCATGACTGTCAAAGTTAGCGAACCTAAGAAACGGAGGAAGAAAAGTGCAAGCGGGGAGTAGCACGAAGCCATAGTTCCTAAATGCCAGCAACTACATAGCCTATCTTCCATCGTGGCTGTATCGCGGTATTGAGTAAAAGCGATGTACACATAAAAGAGGTCACACAGCCACGCCAGTGCTTAGCGGAGATGCACTGAGTTTATCACCTAAATGGCTAATAGGAACTGCTGATTCATTTGAGATTGTCGAGATATTGCACTCAATCTCTCGTCCGTGCCTGTTGTGATACAGGCGTAATCCCACACCGAGCTGATATCAGGCGATTCTGGAGGAGATGAGCGGAACTACGTTTCAGAGTAATTGTCCAACGCTGCTGAGAAAAAAACATTGTGCATTGTGAGTAAATGTATCTTGAATGTCTACACTGTTGGCTATTCGCCCCCAATAATCCAGCGGATCTACCAATTCCAAAAAAATTCGCGTCAATATACCCACTGCAACTAGAATCCTTAAACTGTCGGATTTTGGTGCACCTAGGTGTTTCGAACCAACGGTAACTGGTGAAGGCTGTGGACTAAGACATAAACTGTCAGGTTTTAGGATAGGAAAATGCAGTGACAATCGGAGTTTCGAAAACCTGAGTGTGTTGTCTAACCACGAAAGGTTGAAGCTAGCTAAGCGGAAGAGTGAATTTTAGGGAAACCGTCAGATACTTGATGTTGACAAGAAGCAAAAGGGCGCTGAACTTTATGAGGCCTAGCCTAAAGAGCGAGAAAATAACATAACTTACCGGCTAGCGCACCACAGCCAAAGTATTCCAGAGCAGTAAGAGGTTTGGTGGCGTCTCCTTTTTGTAAAGAACTTCTCAGTGCTGCATAGCTAAAACAAGTTGATGGCGATGAGTGGACACAAAGGCAATCTCTAAGCAACAGGCTTCACCAAATATAGTAAAAAGAATGTGACTAGTGTCCAAAACACTTAAACTACCCATCAGAAGTGCTACTTTTCGCCGAAAAACACTCGCTTAAGAACTACCCTGATGTTGATGGAAGATTCAAATGAATCCCTCGTTTGTGATATTAGTCGACTGAATGTGTCCACACAGGTCGCCTCATGTTTCCACTGCCACGATATTCGAGTTATTGCAGCATATTTTCGCAAAAGGACGCACCACTCATTAGGTAATTTGCAAATGAGTTGGTATTCAACTATTGATAGGAACTGTGGGGTTATAACTACCTGATGAGCCACAAGAGGGGCAAAAGTAGTAGGGCCTATCGAAGAGATTTCAGCAACCTTGTGAGTAGTGTCCTATCGAGGGAGTGGTCTTTTTGCCTGTAGCTATTAGAGGACTTCTACACGATACAACAGGTTTTCAAAAGTGGGATATCGAAAGCAAGTGGATCAACAACGGAGTACCAATGACAATGTTTACTTTGTTGGGGTTCCCATCTACCGATAGCAATGGACTAAGCGAACGGCAATGCGGTCCTGTGCACAATATGGAACACAACTGCTGGACTGACAAAATACTTAATTACAAGTACATAAAAGACTATCGACGAAGCCGATACCAGTCGTACAATCGCCTCCGGATTTGAATCTGTGATTGGTTCTGGAGGGTGTTAAAAAAAACTAAGTCACTTCCTCGTCCACTTTTGTTATGTTCTTCACAAAAAGGCCTTCAAATAAATCATGGTTGTACGGCAGCGAAACATGGACTGCACGAGACGCTTGTAGCTGACTACGGTTTGACGGCGTACTGAGAGCACTCAATAGGTGCCTAGACACTGCTTCACCAGCTTACTAATGATGTTGCCCGTCATCAAAAAAATATGGTTGTACGGCAGCGAAACAGGGACTGCACGAGACGCTTGTAGCTGACTACGGTTTGACGGCGTACTGAGAGCACTCAATAGGTGCCTAGACACTGCTTCACCAGCTTACTAATGATGTTGCCCGTCAATGCGAAAAAATGCGACGAAAACATCCCTTTTCCAGCATGAGTTCCAGTGTAATTTTAGCCCTAGAACACTAGAGAGTGAACTTTCATTCCCTGAGAATTCGCAGGCGGTGCGTTACTGAAGAAAACAGAAAATGATCGCTTCAAATTTATGACATTGGATAGCTTCTCTATTTCGGTTGATCGACAGAAAACGACATTTTCCAGCGAAGATTACTCCTGGGTTAGGAACCAAAAGGACTGAAATCCCATTCTAATGCCATCAACTGAATGACGCATTCTAAAACTTCGGTCGTTTTTTCTTCCGAGGGTTCCTTGAAAATGCACTGGACTGTCATCAGAGATCGAGAACTAATGATCGCAGTAAGGAGTGAAAATTGTACTTCATTGTGAAGTCTTTGAGAACCCCGCACAATAACTCTACATTGAATTATGTGGAACGAATTCTCAAAGCAGAATAAGTTTTAAGATGAATGAGCCCTAGGAAGAAGCTCAGCCAAAGTCAAAAAGATGAAGTCTTGGATCCGCTAGAAGAAAACTAAAGATGGTTGGAGCATTGCTAGTTGACGAACGCCCCTTTGTATCCGAGTAATCCTCTTCAACGGATAAGATGAAACAATAATGGGCCTGCAAGAAGTTCTACGGACTCAAAACGGAGCGCGAAACTGATCAGACATTCATGAATTTCCGAGAAGTCCAAGGACGACCACCTACCACGACCTTTATTTGGATACCAGCACAGCAGAACTCTGGTGTTGGGACACGAGGAAACCCCCGGCTACATGGGGAAGCGCGAAGAACTTGGCATCTTCATCGATTTTAAAGGCATGCTTAGTCTGGACAAAATTTGATGTCTACTACCATGTTGGTCAAGTGTTCGATTGTCGAGGGGATGGTATAGCTACGACTGTTGTGTTCACTGAGATGGGCGATTTGGATACAAACGTTTCGTCACTACATAGCAGTTGGTGGCGCATCGTAGGTTAGCAGCGTGTTGGCAGATGGCCGGATGGTTTGCAACTTAAGCTTCATATATGACCCGCTGTAATTATTCGTAGAATTACAAGACGTTTCCAATGAGTTCCTTGGTTGGAACGGCTTGTGATTTACTGGAAATATGTCGCCGTGAATATCATTATTAATGGTGGATGCAACCATTTTCGATTGAGCTTAAAAATGTAGTCGTAAGAATCAAGTCTTGTGAATAAAAGATGAGGCTTTTCGTCCGGAAACAAAATATGTGCAGCCTGTAGATAGCACTGAGAATACTTAGACATTCAGCTATCAGTGGATGATCCGCAGTATGGCAAGCTTGCCCTTGGGTGGGACAGCGCCATCCACCTTTCAGTCACAGAGTTCTCGTTATGATGGCTATTTGATTGGCAACCTCCCAGAGGAGGAGACAATGCGACTAATCTTTACCAACAGCCCTGCATCCCCCGATAGCAACATCAACCAGTGCACCACTGGGAGAGCCACGTACAACAATAAAATTATCACGTGAAGTTTCCGAGCTTTTGATAGCCAACTCAACATGGAAGAATTAACGAAGAGTATCTTACAGAGACAATGATGAAGCTTAAAAGGATAATCTTTGGAACGCTTGGATACTTACAGCAGAAAGTACAGACCCCATGAACCACTGGAACCGATCACATTTGGAGCAAGTCCGAGATACAAGCCACGCAGTCCACGGATTTTGACCACATCAGTCAAGGTTCGAAAGGTTCCTCGGTTAACGGTCCTATAAATGCCAATAATAAAAACCACATGGAATAAAAAACCAAAAAGGTGGTGCAAACTATGTGGTACTTTACTATAGCCCAACACTACCCGAATGTTAAAAGTGGACAGTTCACGCGATGTTCTTTAGGCATCATTCAAGAATAATGATAATTATTTTCGTCTCCGGTATCGTCAGACTTCCCCGATGTTTACCCTAAACATTGAGAAGAATCTCCTCATGCGGACTGAACACTCCTGCTTCTGAGAAAGTAAAGTACAATGAGCCACGACTCTGATAAAAATGGCTGTCAAATAAAGCCTTGTTGATACATAATAGACCATATGCTACGAAGCATTCAGTAACTATATATTTTGTAATGCACTCCTCATAAGGTTGCACCTGGACCCAAATCTCTCGGTTTCGATGTTTCCAGGCAACTGAATGTGCCGCACCAGGCCGCCTCATGTTTCAGCCGCTATGATATTCGATTCGAGGCGATACATATGTATTTTCTAATGTACTACTCATAAGGTTGCCGAAAACTTCTCGACAGTCCATGACCGGTTTCGCCCTTCTTGAGGCTCATCAGGCAGGCGCAGTCTCCGAGTTGCCTGGAAACATCGAAACCGAGAGATTCGCTAGAAGAAAACTAAAGATGGTTGGAGCATTGCTAGTTGACGAACGCCCCTTTGTATCCGAGTAATCCTCTTCAACGGATAAGATGAAACAATAATGGGCCTGCAAGAAGTTCTACGGACTCAAAACGGAGCGCGAAACTGATCAGACATTCATGAATTTCCGAGAAGTCCAAGGACGACCACCTACCACGACCTTTATTTGGATACCAGCACAGCAGAACTCTGGTGTTGGGACACGAGGAAACCCCCGGCTACATGGGGAAGCGCGAAGAACTTGGCATCTTCATCGATTTTAAAGGCATGCTTAGTCTGGACAAAATTTGATGTCTACTACCATGTTGGTCAAGTGTTCGATTGTCGAGGGGATGGTATAGCTACGACTGTTGTGTTCACTGAGATGGGCGATTTGGATACAAACGTTTCGTCACTACATAGCAGTTGGTGGCGCATCGTAGGTTAGCAGCGTGTTGGCAGATGGCCGGATGGTTTGCAACTTAAGCTTCATATATGACCCGCTGTAATTATTCGTAGAATTACAAGACGTTTCCAATGAGTTCCTTGGTTGGAACGGCTTGTGATTTACTGGAAATATGTCGCCGTGAATATCATTATTAATGGTGGATGCAACCATTTTCGATTGAGCTTAAAAATGTAGTCGTAAGAATCAAGTCTTGTGAATAAAAGATGAGGCTTTTCGTCCGGAAACAAAATATGTGCAGCCTGTAGATAGCACTGAGAATACTTAGACATTCAGCTATCAGTGGATGATCCGCAGTATGGCAAGCTTGCCCTTGGGTGGGACAGCGCCATCCACCTTTCAGTCACAGAGTTCTCGTTATGATGGCTATTTGATTGGCAACCTCCCAGAGGAGGAGACAATGCGACTAATCTTTACCAACAGCCCTGCATCCCCCGATAGCAACATCAACCAGTGCACCACTGGGAGAGCCACGTACAACAATAAAATTATCACGTGAAGTTTCCGAGCTTTTGATAGCCAACTCAACATGGAAGAATTAACGAAGAGTATCTTACAGAGACAATGATGAAGCTTAAAAGGATAATCTTTGGAACGCTTGGATACTTACAGCAGAAAGTACAGACCCCATGAACCACTGGAACCGATCACATTTGGAGCAAGTCCGAGATACAAGCCACGCAGTCCACGGATTTTGACCACATCAGTCAAGGTTCGAAAGGTTCCTCGGTTAACGGTCCTATAAATGCCAATAATAAAAACCACATGGAATAAAAAACCAAAAAGGTGGTGCAAACTATGTGGTACTTTACTATAGCCCAACACTACCCGAATGTTAAAAGTGGACAGTTCACGCGATGTTCTTTAGGCATCATTCAAGAATAATGATAATTATTTTCGTCTCCGGTATCGTCAGACTTCCCCGATGTTTACCCTAAACATTGAGAAGAATCTCCTCATGCGGACTGAACACTCCTGCTTCTGAGAAAGTAAAGTACAATGAGCCACGACTCTGATAAAAATGGCTGTCAAATAAAGCCTTGTTGATACATAATAGACCATATGCTACGAAGCATTCAGTAACTATATATTTTGTAATGCACTCCTCATAAGGTTGCTGAAACCAAATGGCACGAAATTAGCGAAATACACTCATTTGCAAACTAATTTGGTTTCGCGAGGGATTCACCTGGAACCCAGCTAAATCTCTCGGTTTCGATGTTTCCAGGCAACTGAATGTGCCGCACCAGGCCGCCTCATGTTTCAGCCGCTATGATATTCGAGATATCGCGATACATATGTATTTTCTAATGTACTACTCATAAGGTTGCCGAAAACTTCTCGACAGTCCATGACCGGTTTCGCCCTTCTTGAGGCTCATCAGGCAGGCGCAGTCTCCGAGTTGCCTGGAAACATCGAAACCGAGAGATTCAGCTGGGCTCCAGGTGAGTCTCGAAAAAACACATTAGTTTGCAAATGAGTGTATATTCACATTCACTAATTACTTCAAAACGTCATCATCAACACCAGAGACAGAAACATCAGTGTTGACACTGATGCTCTACTGCCATAGGACCAAAAGGTTTACCTGATTATATTACAAACCTTAGAATGAAAATAATAGAATGGGTAAAGGGAGAGCTGGGGAGGGCTTATCGCAAGCATTTGAGGGTGCGTACACTTCCAAAAGCCAAATCAAAGAATCTGGAAGGAAAATGGCAACACAAACGCCACTGACACCAATCAGCCGCAATTCCTTAAAATGTCTCCAGCCAGGCGTGGAAAAGATCACAGGCACCACATCCTGAACGGCCCACTGAAACAACAACACCCAAACTCCCCGTAATCTCATTCCAACCCTCATGCTAAGTCAACAATCGTCCACCTCACGGTTTACGCCATTCTGAGGAAGGTACAGGGAACAACACTCGTTTCGGTAGATGGTGTTTCGGTATGCGCAGCACACAGCCGAGTCACCGTAGTTGATGGAGCTGGATGTTTTTCGCGATTGAAGTACCTACTGCACAGCCAAATACCCGTTTTTAACTACCTAGTTACGACACTAGCAACGCTCCAGAAGCATCGGTGGTCGAACACCTGACGATGCCTAACATCTGTTCGCAGAGGCCATGTCTCGCAAGCATACAACGATACAACTGTTATTGAAGCCTGATACGCGCGACCCTTGTGACCCAGTCATACGCTTTTTTGACGCCACAAGTGACGCACAATGGCAAAAACGATACCAGCCTTTAAGACATGTGTACTGACTTCATCAGACACACTTCCGTCAGAGCTAATACAACTCCCAAGACATGTAAATTCCTCCACATTCTCCAACAAGGGGTATGTCCGGAGACTGTACGTTCTGAAGCACGACCTTGCACTTAGGTGCTAGGCACGTGCTGAAAGTTGGTGGCTAGTTTAGTCAACAAAGCTTGTGCTGTCCCTTCATCCGCAAAGATGAGGGCAATGTCATCTACGTATTCGCTTAGTTTAGTTTAGTTGTACCACCCTTCGGGTGGCTAGTTGCCATGTCACCCAAAGGAAGCACGAGGATGGGAATGCAGCCAGGTTGCTCAAGTTTTGACAGGGGGAGTCGAGATTGGGTTCAAACAACGGACCTTCCGGTCAGTAAATTCGCGCTCTAACCACCGAGCCATCTTGCGCCAGATCGACAAGGTTCCCACTAGCGAAAATTTGAACACCGAGGTTTTGAAAACCTTCCAGATTTCGCGTCGTTATTTTACCAATGACGAAATTGAACGAGAATGGAAAGGATATTCTTGTCAGACGCTGCTTTTTGTAGGGAAGCTTTTGGACAGTTCACCGTACACTCCGCCCAGAAGTATATGAATACAGGAACCGGGTTATGCTGGTGGTGGTTAACAGCACTGAACAATCGAGAGAATCGAACGCGCCCTTGAAGTCAAGGAATACCAGGATGGTGGGTCGTTTGTACATATGGCGTTACTCCATCCGACTGAGTGTGAAGCTGTGGTCGACGCAGCCTCTACGAGGTCGAAATCCCGCTTGATGCTCACGGGTCAAGGATTCGCGTGCCGCTGTAAGACGCCGAAGAATCAGTGACACCAGAAGCCTTGTTACGACTGTGGTCACCACACTCACTGCGAGTAACCTCTTTGAATACTGGATGCTGTTATCGACTCAGTCCTGTTATCTGGAACGGCCTAGTTCACCTAGGTAGACTTAAATAGGTTAAACAGGTACTGACTGAGAAATTAACCCCCATCATTGAAGAGAGGAGGTGGAAAGTCGTCAGAGTCAGGAGCATACCTGAATGGACACTCGGACACTTTTGAGTCTGAAGAGGCTTCCACGTCCACAGTAAACCTTTTTGTTGAAGGCCGGCAGTCCGGATTGGAGGGAGCAGGTGGCCAACTGAATTGTAGTTAGAAATATTGTGCCCAGTGATCTAAACGTTCTCCTTTGTTGCATACCAAAGAAACGTTTTTGTTCTTGATGTTTTTGCTGACAAGAGGCTTCCGAGGACCGATCGAACGAATCAAGTGAAACGACTCGCGGAGGTTTCAATCATTCTTCGCATCTCCCGTTGCTTCGGGCTTTCGGGCCCACCAAACTTCACGGTCTGCACGGACACTCAGTTCCACCTGGCGTCTGATGATGCATCGGGTTGTGCGTGTTTGCGGTCAAGAGAAATCTTCCGCCGGGCATCCGGCAGAGCCACGGTCTTATCAGAAATCCAACATTTGAATGAGAGTTGATGGCTTGTTCCGCAAATGATGGTTCCGGCTTTGAGAGGCGCCTTGAATATCTGTTCCCAGTGGCCGTTAACCTCCAACATAGGGTGGTCAGGTGGGCGTTCAATGATACGGCTCTGAAGGCTTCGTTCGATTTCTAGGTCCATTAGCTTCTCAATGGCTAAGCAAGCTGTGTGCGTTTTGAGTTGACCTAAGAAGCGTAATCGAAAGCAACAGCGCAAAAGTCCATGATCGGAGTCCACGCCGGTATTCCAGAAGGAGCGGTGGGAAGTGGTCGATCCTCGCACCGGAAACTGGCGGCGACGTGATATATTGGGATCTGGTGCTGGTTCGTTAGTGGGCACCACATTCTCAAGCGATTTCTGCTGTTCTGGAAATCGGCACTGCAAAGAAACAGACTATGACTGGCACACATATGAAGTAGACGACCTCTGTTGTCCATGAATCTCATATCCATCCATAGACGACCGCCCAACTGGGTCTCACCAGTGTTTAGCCTACCTACCTGAGCGTTCATGTCATCACCAACCACATCGGTCTGAGATTTTAGCTCACTGCAAAAGAGCATCTATGGCGTCGTAGAAGCCATCCTTTTCAGATTAAGAGCAGCAGTAAATGGAGAGCAATGGAACTCACTTTCTCGAAATCGTTCCACAGATGTTATCAAACGAACTGCGCAGAGCTAACCATCAATGGACATTAAATCAGGTTTGGAATCTTCCGCTCAATCGCTCAACATGATAACAATCCCGGCACACCTAACAGCAGCGGTTTCCATCATCACAATCATGATCAGTTGTGAGAAACGCGTACTTGTCGTACAGCGGTTGTAGCTGCCGCGGTTTCACTCGCCGATGGTTTGTAGAGATGGGATAGATAGCTACGAATTGGAGGTGGTAGCTGATATAATTGATGCGTAAACACAGTGCCGTCATTGGAACTTCCGTTGAGGAGATCAGGAGGGGAGCTATCCGTTGAAAGCAACAGCCCGGGTGCATGAACACCACTGTGGGCTCGACTGGGCAGTCTCACAATGTCTCTAGCCATTGAGAAGTCCCGTTTCAAGGTCCCCATCCAGGAAGGCGGAAATAATTAGCACAGCTGAGTCTTCTGGTACTGGCTTTCACAAGTCCGGGTTTGACCACCACTGATTGGTTTCCAAACTTCACATGCTTGTGAGAAAAGGGCTCTTCAAGGATGTCAGTCAACCGGCATACGGAGCTTGTGACCAAGCCAGCGCGACCTATGGAGTGTGATTAGTCCATCCATCGTGGGCAACTTATTTCTCCCAAAGAACATTCGATGTACTTCAGCATTGCTGATTCGGTGTTCCCACCAGACTCGGGCGATGCTCCAAAAACATCGACGGCTGAACATTGTATGATCGTCTGGAGCGCACTGCAGGATATCATCGATATCATGCCTGTACCACAGGGGATATAGGTTAACGAAAGCTGTTATGGCCTTCCCAGTCCGAATGGAGATATCGTTCTTGGCTAGGCTACTGGAGCGGATGCAGCTGCCTACGCATCAGCAGAGATGCGCTGACCGAACTTAGAAGAAAGCGAGGGGCAGTCAATTCAATCACTGTAATTGCATCCTGTAATCTTAACAGACAGCACACGTCTATGCAGGGGGATTCAGCGTACGGGCAAGACTCACATGTTGTCTTGCTTGCTTCAGTATGAGACTAATAAAGGCGGCTAAGTAGACCGGCTTTTGGGGTTCGAAAACAGACTTTGAAGTGTTTGGAGTTGTTACGGATGTCGGACACACAGAAGCTGCAGCTGAGTGTAATGGATGGCGAAAAAAGCGGTCATCTCTACTGCTGGAAACTGCGCAGAGAGACCAGACAGGGAAGAATGATGAATGACGCAAACAAAGAAATGGAAAGGTTGGTAAGCTTAGGCACTCAGGTGGAACAGGTAAGTGATTAGAGGCGCTGGCCCCGTTGCCAGCGGTGATGCGTTTGAGCCATCGCCTACAGTGCATTCACATTCACGTCCAAATATTGCTTGTATCAACAGAGTTCATATAGAACTGGTGCAAGCTCTCGACTTCAATGTATAGCTGTCTTTTTATAATCCGTGAGGATAAGACTGTAGAGAGGTGTGATTCATAGCTGGTGTGTTGTTCTGCATTCGTGCAGGCCTGGCATTATAACAGGTTGGCAAAGTTTGCGGGGCAGAAACAAATCGTTTGAAAGAACACAGTCCAGGATTTGACAACTCAGAGGCTTACACCCGTAGCGATAGACGTTCATCGATAGACAGGAACATTTAAATCAAAGGTCTTCGGGAGAAGGGCACTTCCCAACGCATTGATGCCCTACTTTAGAGATAAACAAGCGTCTAGATTGCTGGGCGGAATATTTTGGACGAAAGTTCAGTTTACCCCCTGCCCTTGTACTTATGTATTTCATTCAACCCACTCATCTCTGGCCATAGTCGGTGAGTTTCGACCTCCTCAGTTGGGGAAATACCAGTATGCCCTTCTGTCTTCAGGTACCGCTGGGCTGATGGACTAGATAAGCTTCCCCCAACGTTGTTAAAAAGTTAGGGGAGAATCTTTAGGTTCCACTTTAAGTAGGTTGTTCGTACGTAAAGAGCAGTGTTCCAGAGATTTGAGACCAATTGTTGGTCTTACCCATGGTCAAAATAGGTACACGAACCGACTGTTCTAACCACATAGTATAAGTCTCATGTCTATCGTAACAGGTCTATTGGCCTCCCCTATATCGCGACGCCTGCCTTTGGCAAGTGAGATGCAAGTCTCAGAGCATCAAGCAGGATTTCGTCCCAGGAGAGGGTGCGTTGAGCATATCTTTACATTAAGCTAATTGCTTGAACAGCGCCACGTATACGTTTTCCTCTAAAGAAGCCTTGGACTTTGTTGGTAGATTGAATCTCATAAGTAGTCCTGGCCAGACGCAGATGCCCATGAAGTTCCTGGACATTCTTCGCGCCCTTTATACTCATACGACCGGTCGTGTTATGGGGTACAGTGAACCGTTCAGAAACCTCCTGACAACTATTTGAGTTCGTAAGGGCTATCTTCTCTCTCCCCTTTTGTTTACTTTTGTCATCTGCACTGTTATGAAGTGTACACTCCAAGGGGCCATGAATCTAGGTTATCGAGACCAAGTCTTCAGATAGATTAATGAATTTGGATAGCGCGGACGAATTTGTCTTGCTGTTCTACTATTATTTGTTCACGCAAAGTACTTTAAACAGAATGTCGAGGGTGATGCCATGCCTCGGTATGCGTTTTCTACCTTCCAAGTGCGAAGTCTTACACCAAGATTTCAGAGCCCCTCGCACTTTCCTGAAACTTCAGAATGAAAAGCTCGAATCTCCTTGCCTGCTCACCTATCTTGGCAGTTACACACATGAAGTAAGTGCGCAGATAATAAAGGTTCGAGCAACGTTCACTAACTTGCACCACTCCTGATGTCAGAACAGAATCTTACTGAAGCTAAAAGGGCTATGTAAACAAGGCAATTGTAGGAACGGCCTTAATCTATGGTTGTGAGACGTATCATCTTCGATCCGGGGGTCTGAGGTGCCTTCAAACGCCTGATCACCGTGTCTCCACAGCATAGGAAGAGTAAACTGGTTGCAGCAAGTAGGCAATAGGCTGGTGTATAAGCAGGTACTGGATAACGAATCCCACTAGTTAGGGGAATATTATTAAACTTACCAAACTGAGGTGGTCGGTGCATGTGCTACATGTGCCCGTCTACTGAAAAAAGCGTTTTCTGTGCCAATCGACTGTTGCCGTAAGGTTTGTGGGGGTAGGGGCCACCGATGAATTAGTGAAGCAAATTCTGCAGAGTCTCATAAATCACGGTATCCACATCTCTCCGAACGAGAACGTTGTCGACCTGGAATATGCAGACGACATTGCTTTCATTTTTCAAGAAGGGGTATCCACACCCCCCCAAACAGAACGTTGTCGACCTGGAATATGCAGACGACATTGCTTTCATTTTTCAAGAAGGCAGGAAGCACAAGCATTACTTAAAAAGCTGAATAATGTCATCCAGTCCTTCGACACGTGCTTCGTGCCCACAAAGTGCAAAATCATCCTGCAAGATGTACAGTCTTTGAACATCTTTGAGTACTCAAGGAATGGTACTGAAGGCTGTGGAACACTATAGCACCTTGTAAGTCGTGTTAGTTCTGACGGTAGTGTGATAGACGAAGTCAACGCAAGAAACTTTGGAGACCAGAATTGTGTTCACCAGGTTTCACCATCATGGCGTCAAAATACATGTCACTGGGTCTCAAAGGACGAGTGTAGTTGACCAGAGTGCGTGCTCTATTGCTGTACGACCCCGACACTTGGCCACTTTGGGCGGAAGACCTGAGACATCTTCAGGTCTTTGAACACCGATGTCTCAGAACCATAGCTAGAAACGGCTGGGACAAGAGAATTCGCAGTGCGGCAGTCAGATGGGTTCCTGGTGAAGCAGAAGATACTTTCTTCAAAGAATGCATCCCTAATTGGAAGTTAAGTTGGCTGGGCCACGAGTTACGCATGTCAAGTTACCGCCTGCCGAGACGACTCGTGTTTCCCGCGTCTAATTCGGAACGGCAGAAGGGAAGAGTTTTGGCGCTGTTGTTTTTTGCCTTCCATACTGCGATCCATGGGCGAGATGGCTCAGTGGATAGAGCGCAAATTTACTGACAGGAAGGTCCACGGTTCGAACCTGACCTCTGCCTCTTGACTTCCCCTGTCTAGGCTTGGGCAACCTGGCAGTATCCCAGCCCTCGTGCTTCCTTCTGGTGGCAAGACAGTTGGGCTCCGAAAGAGTGTTACAGCTGAACGATTATCTATTTATTTATTCTGAAATCCCATGCAGACAAACCCGACGAGTAGGTTTATAGTTTCTCGGTGGTTGTATAACATGCCTCTCTCCCAAAGTCATACTGCGGACGCTTGTGACAAAGCTGCCACGCTGGCCACAATGACAAAGCGCGGCGCCGTACATATACAGTCTAACCGTTGCGTCTACAAAGACAGTTTTGCGCTGGTAAAATTTCATTGATGACATCTGTTCAAGATACGCAAAAGAGAGGAAAATTAATGAAAAATCAACCGACTTTTCTTACAGGAGTCCCCAGCAATTACAGCCTCAGATCCATCATCTCAACCAACCCGAGGAAGTATGTCCACAATGAGTCCAACATGCAGCTCCACTTAACTCTGACGGAAGCGTTGCCTGTAGGACTTGGACCCCTTGTTCCTAGACCAAGTGGCTGCGCCTGATCATGGATTTACAATCAGTTTTTTGATAAATTCCGATAGATATGCCAATCATTCAGTTCACCACACTGCGTGGACTAATTAATAAACTAGGGTGCGGAAAACAATGGGAGCCATCTAAAACGCTGCTTGAAGTTTCTCTGTCTGCTTCCGAAACCTCAGGAGGCTTCTAGAACGTCCCCTCACAGACATTGAGTATGCGGACAGTATTGCTCTCGTTGGCTCAGATCCTTCAAAGATGCAAACCACTTTAAGTAACCTAAATAGCTCTGTTGAACGACTAAGCATGCACTTCACACCTGCAAAGCGTAAAGTGCTGCTACAAGACTGGGTGGGATCAAATCCAAACCTCATGCTTGCAGACAAGCTGATCGGTGTGGTAGATAAATTTGTTTAGCTGGGTACCTGTGTAACTTCTGGTGGAGTGGCTGGAGATGGGAGTATTTATAGAATCGGGAAACCCAGGACAGCTTTTGCCAACTTCCGACACCTATGGCGCCGACGTGACGTTTGTCTGTCAAGGTCAGAGTTCACACCGAATTGGTGCCATCCATATTGCTTTGTGGATCAGAAACGTGGCCCCTATACGCAGGGAACATACGGAAGATGTCAGCATTTTACTATCGGTGTCTCCGAAACATTGATCAAGTCTGGTGAGAACATCGGATCAACAATGCTGAAGGAAGCTAGACGGTTTTAAGAAGGCACTCTCTCGCGATAGATTAATTACTCACGCTCCACAGGTTACGCTGGTTAGGACGTGTACTCCGCATGCCAGAAGATAGTCTGCCTCACAAAGCTCTTTTGCTCAGCCGTGGGCTGAGTGGGAGCGACAGAGGGGTGGACAGTGTACGACTTGACGACAAAGTGGCAAAACACTAACAAGTAAAGTTTGTCGGATAGGCAACTTCCATCTCTCCGGATGGAGCGTTTTACGTATCTTGGGAGTTGTATTAGTTCTGATTGTAATGCGACAGGTGAGGCGAATGCACGAATCTGCAAGACTCGGGTCGCATTTGCCAATTTCAGACACCTATGGCGTCAAAGTGGTTTATCTCGGAATCTCAATGGACGTGTGTATCAAGCTACAGTACGGGCTGTTTTGTTGTACGGCTGAGACTTGGCCTACTCGAGCAGCGGAACTGAGACGTCTTCAGGTTTTCGACAATCGTTATCTCGGAACCATACCTCGTGTGGGTTGGTGTCGGCGAATCCGTAACGAGGCAGTTAGAAAGCGCGTTTTCGGTTGTGCAACGGGTACTTCCATTGAAGAATGTGTCCAGCACCAGAAGCTGCGTTGGTTTGGACATGTGTTGCGTATGCCTAGCCATCGTTAGCCGAAGAGAGGGCTATTTTCCATGCCCAATTCAGAGTGGCGTAAACAGAGAGGTGGTCAACCCTTGACTTGGCAGAGGAGTATGAAGGAGATCACGAAACGCTTGGGTGCTGTCGATGCTACTCGCCTTCCAGGATGGGGATCGCGTGATCCTCACTGTGCCTGGTTGGAAACACTACAAGATATGGCTGCCAGCCGATGTCAGTGGCGTTCTTGTTGTCAGTTTCTGTCCAGATCGCTTGAGTGAATGTCTGGATGTGTAGGCACCTCGGAGTAATTGTGGTAAGCTACCACTAATCCCCTGCCCCGCCCACCTTTATTCTTTTCTTTGCATTAAGGCTTCCAAACAAATCATGGTTGTACGGCAACGAAGCATTGGTATTGAACACTGATGTCATGCTGTCGATGATGATGAGGACCTAACTCACCAATGGTTAATAACTTCGGCAGAAATGGCACAGTCGCCTGGTCATTGGCGCTCGTGCATCAAAGCTATCGCATCCAGTGCATAGCTATCGAGTTCCCGAACTAACCAAATATGTCACTGCCCCCAAGAATTAGCTGTGTATCACACTCTCCCACTTTCCGGTGATCGAAACTGTAGCAGCTGGAACCACCGCGCCTATTGCACGAGGTTAACAGCTGATAAGCTGAACTGAACTGAAAGTAATTGGGTGTCCTTATAAGCACTCAACAGTACCGCATAAAAAAACATCGAACGAAACATACTTCATCCGGGAACGTCACCAATGATAGCTGGGTAACACTAGTGACCATATAAACCAAAAAAAAGTCTCACCGATTAGGCAGAGTGCTAGTACTCCCATCTGCTTGCAAACGGACTTTCGCGAGATCCAGCGGATGTACCACAACAGTAGAGGCTGCACCAGCAGCCACGCCAGCTGCAAAGTTCGTCCACTGGATTTGGTCAATAAAGGTGGAAACCATCTCAAACCACCTGAGGGATACAGCAAACCATGTGAAAAATGAAAAGTGAACAGTATTTTGTTCGATTTCACTTAGACTCGATACGCGTTACCATGTCACTCAACCTGAAACAGGAGAACAACTCCATAATTTCTCGGAATATCTTGTGCGGCTAACTTGTAGAACCAACCAAAACAAAATTCGCTTGATGAAATTCTAGAGTACACGTCATCAGGTACACATCAGCTGCGAAGCAGAAAGGTTCGCGTCTGCCCCTATCTCACATTAGCCCGTCTGAAGCTAGAGAATCGGCAATAAACCAATTCTCATGCTTTCTACGTTTCGCATGACAGCAATGCATAAAAAATATTGAGGCATGGCGATTTGATTCATTTTTCGGATTCAGATGATGCCAACGATCTATCGCACTTTACTTGTTGCCACCGTTTGCCTATTGAAAGCTTAACGAAACACACCAAAGAATGTCACATATCGCAAACAGAGACTGATGACCAGTTTAAGGAACCGTCTGATGCGGACCCGTAACACAATTCTTTAAGACGGCCACGGGTTGTGGGACGGTGAAGCATCAGTGTCAATACTGTCCCATCACAAAGAGATTGGAACTTACAGTGATGAGACGGTTTGCGTGAATTTGTGATTCACTAAGCTATATTGGGTGGTGTCCATGCGATACAGCCTCTCATACCAGGTTGGTCGATGGTTAGAGGTCTGACCAACACAGTCCCCTGGCTCTCCAGCTTGAAAGTCAGAAAGTGTGGCGGCTTGTTCTGTAAAAATTGAATTGCGCTTGCATTTTGCGCCAAAACACCACCGCGTTTCTGTCACGCTTTTGAACCAAAAGCTTTGGTTGGGGACCCTAATCGTTCTCCTGTCTAGGTGTGGGAACCTTGGCAGTATCCTAGCCCACGTACAACCATGAATTGCACACATACAAATAAACTCATGCCACATCGGCGGTCGTGTGATGCCATTAGCCGGGTCGCCTTGCTGCATACAACAAGGCGGGTAGGCGAAAGAGGCTATCGCTGAAGCTTATTTCTTCTTTTTCACATATTTTTTCTTTCTCACCCCATTAGTAACCCTCGCTTTGTGGGCCCGTCGGTTATGCAAACATTTGGTCGTCATCCGGCGCTGATATCCTCAGGCGGCTAGAAAGCCTCAGCGACCAATCCACCTTGCTGGTTTCAATGTTCGGACTATGAAGCAAGCAGGATAACAAACTGCTCCTGTTTTTATACTGGACTAGCTTGGCATTGGTGTGCTGAGTATCACAAACAACAACCCAAGATGAAAGCACAGTGGTTGAGCTAACCACAGCATCACTCTCTACTGGTTTCCGGCTGCGCATCCTTGAGGACCCAGATGCTGCCGCGGCAAGATGTACAGGTGTTGGTATCGTCTCAATTCACCGGGCGGAATGATCTTTGCTTGACTGAATACCCATTGATAGCCAGCCCTATGCGGTTCATTTGGCAACATTTGTGAAGGAGTTTCGAAGCGAGAAGCTGATTGCTAGTTTTACCGTGTCTGCCTACGCCCCAACCGATTGTAGGTGACACTATGGAAGACAGGTTTTATGACACATTGAATGGCTTGCCGCAGAGATCTAAAAGCTGAGATATCGTTGTGTTTGCTGGGGATCCAAATGCACGAGTGGACAGGCTTAGCGCATCTAAGACTCAATAAAATGGTCGACATGGATTGGACTCAATTCGTACGGACAACGACAAACAATCGTTTCGGATATGAGCTGGTCGCAGGTTATTTTTATGCAGTACTAACTTCCGAAATAACCGAAGTTGGCTGGCCATATGATGTCCCCCAACACCGGCTATGAACTCCAATTGTTCACACTGCCATCAGTTGCCGATTACCGCCGTAGGTTTTGGAACATATTTGTGGATTCCCACCACGCGCTGGTCGAGTCAATTCTCTCTTCACTTTCCAGGGCTGTCTACGGTGCGGAAAAATCGCTTGGCAAGTGAGAGACTGGCAAATCCGGACTTTAGACGAATTCAAAAGAATCGTCTTCTGGTGTCTCTTCCAAACGCTCCACCCTCAGATAATAATTCATGCTGGGACGATGTCGTCACCTGTTTGTACAGTGCTCGGGCACGGTGCTACCAGGCCCACTCAAGCAGTGGATATCAGACTGAAGAGAATCGGTGACAGCGCCCATTTTCAAAAGAGGCGCTCGTAGTGAGTGTAGTAACCACAGAGGAGTCAGCCTGAACCTAGTCATAACGAGACTGTTGGCCTGCAAAACACTGAGTCACGTGCTAGAAAGATGCCATACATACAAACAATCCGTGCTTTTAGTATTCGTGGATTGCCAAGACGCATTTGACTCGGTTGACCGGTCCGTTCTCCTTGCACGCTTGCCCATCAAGGAATGCCCCAGAATTTAGTGGACATAATAAGTTCTCTGTATTCTTAAGCTTTCAGGCGTAAGCGTATACGGAGATCTCTCGGACAGCCTTCGAACACAAAGCGGTGTCCATACGGAGCGACAGTCCTATTTAATTTCGTGAGTGGTGAGATAATAAGGTGAACCCTGGAAAGTCTTCAAAACCCTGGTGTTCAGATATTCGCTGACGAAGACCATATCGATCTGGAATATCCGTACGACATCGTACTCATCTTTGGAGAGGAGGAAAAGGCGCATGTGTATTTTGGTGAACTGAACAAAGTCATCCCGTCATTTGGTATGCACTCTGCACCCACATTGTGTAAGGTTATGCTTTTGGACATGCGGCTACTGAACAGGTCACTAACAATCCAGAGCGATGTCCTCGAGGTTGTAGTGCGTTTCACGTATCTTGGAATTTGCACTAGATCCGAAGTTAGTGTGATAGATGAGGTCAATTTAGGAATCCGCAATGCTCAGGTGGCGTTTCCTAATTTGATACACCTGTGGCGTCAAAGCGGTATATCCCTGAATCTCAAGAGAAGTGTTTATCAGGCTACAGTACGGGCTGTTTTATTGTATGGTTGTGAGACTTGGTCTGTTCGAGCAGCGGGACTGAGACGTCTTCACTATCCGACAACCGTTGTCTCAGAACCGTAGGTCGTGTGGGTTGGCGTCGGAGAATCCTAAACGAGGCAAGTAGAAAGCGAGTTTGTGATTGCGCAACGGAAACTTCCATCAAAGATGAGTCCAGCACCGGAAGCTGCATTGGTGAAGCCATGTATTGCGTATGCCGAACCATCGTTTGCTGAAGACAGTGGTTTTCCGTGCCTAATTCAGACTGGCAGGAGAAGAGAGGTGGTCAAATTTTTACTTGGTAGAAGGATATGAAAGAGATTACGAAGCGTTTGGGTGCTGTCGGTGCTACTGACCTTCCACTGACCCTGGTTGGATAATAAGCACTGTATGGCTGCCAACCGATACCAGTGGTGCTCTTGATGTTAGTTTCTATCCAGAACGCTTGAATGAGTGTTTGGAGGCGTGTGCCCCTCGGGATGGTTATGATAAGCTAGCGCTGAGTCTCTTCCTCATCGACCATTGTTCTCCTCTTCACATAAAGTCCTTCAAATGAATCATGGTTGTACAGCACCAAAACACCGGTATTGAGCAATAATATTATGCTGTGGGTGACGATGAAGATTCATGATGATTTTTGCCTCTATTACGGTTTGTTTTAGTTGGCTCATTTTCCAAAAGCACACCCGCTACGAAGTAAAGTATAACCCAAGTGTTTTATTGATATCATTGGTTTGACCATTACAACTCCGATACCTATCAACGCCCTTCTGACCTGGATAGACCGAGGTGCAGTATCCGTGAAAGTGAGCGGCTCCACATACTACGCGGAGACCGCATTGTTCCATGCCACCAGCACAGGCCAGAGCCGGTAACTAACCTAAAGCTGCCACCTTGACGTGGTGGTCGGGCTTCAGAGTTTCAATGATCCCGCGGCCTACAGTGCCTGGGACTTCGTTCCACAAGGTGAAGCCACGCCAGGAAGGCCAAAGGGGAGCGGTCAGACCAAGAGCAGCGAGAATCCGTACTACGCGCAATCGTGCTACGGGGCAGTCTGGGGGGAGGGCAAAGTCGCACTGCCCTCTGCGATAAGTGTGAAGACAGTAAAGTGTTTTCATCAGGCGACCAGCATGTCCATATTCATGGAAGCTGACTTCCCCCCAAGGACGGGTTATTAAAGGTCGGCCTTAAAAACCGCCGGCGCATTATTCAGTAAGGTCGAATCAATTTAAAAATCAGAGTGCGATGTTGCTCAAGGGGCAACTGCATCAGGAATGAGCCAACGGGTTATGCCAACCCCCCCGCAGCCGAGCTGGTCAAACTAATGAGTCATCGGCTTCGAGCAGTGTCTTAAAAAACAGCCCTGAAGTTCGCAGCCTCGCAGGTTAGATTTTTGAATCAGGAGTTGGGGGCGAGTTCGCCTGCACAGTTTTGTCCACAGATGTCTCTCTCCAATCCATTTCCACCACACGGGTAAACGTTTTTGAGTCATTTGACTGTCAGCTATCTGACCGATGAGCCTTAGTCACTTGTTCGGATGCCAGTCGTTCCTGAACCGAACATCACATCATTTTGGCGGATGTGTCACGTGCAGGATACAGATCAAACGAGACCATACTCTGATTGGCCAGAATACCGGCCAATCGGGATCGAGTACATTTGACTCGGAGCTTCTCGCCCCTCGCGGAAAATCTAACACGACTTTGTGAAACATCCTGTGATTACCCGATAAATACAGTTGTAATACTTTGCCTCTGTCTTCATAAAGGGCTGTGTAGAGCTACCGTGCCCTTTGATATAATACAGTGGGCGGAGCAGGAAGCCAAGGGACAGATACAGAGATGCACCAAGACACAACAGCACTCCACTCCCTATTAAAAATGGACGAAATAACATCTTTCCAAATCCACGAGATCCCTTCTACATATGAGCTTTAAACGTCCGTATTCTACCAAGTTGGCAAGCAGGCAATGCTCGCTGAAATCTACTACTCCCCTAAAATTGGTGCATTCTGTTCTCCGAAGAACACATACATGACGCAAACGTGGTTATACATCCAAAACGGCAAGGACGAACACAGTTCTCCATCCGTGTGTCCAAGCTGAAGGCGCTTTACTAGACTGGATCCCGGTGAACAGCCGTCTTTGCGCCGTCCGGGTATCCAGCTCAATCAAGCTAAAAAGGATGCTTTCTATCGAGAGTTGTCCGCGCTAATCGTCAAGTAAGAGACGTTGACTTGCTATGCTTGTGGGCGATATGAACGCTCATTTCGGTCCTCATTCACCTACCTTTCATCTTCGTCATTGACGCGATCATGGAAGACTCACTACAAGCCTCTTATGCCTGTGGGGTTGAAGTGCTCCCGGGGCGCTCACCCACAGATATTGTGTACGCAGACGACACTGATCTTCTTAGATCTGGTGTCGTGGTATTGCAAACAATATTAACTTTTTGTGGACTACAGTTTTTCTATTTCCTTCTTAATAACGTGAACTAGAGTCTGGATAACTGCTTGATTGACCGAAGCGCTAGGCCAAGCCAGAAGGCCAATAGATATGCGAATCAGCTCATCTACTGAACACTGACGCGTCCCGGCGTGTCATGCGCAACGGAAATTGAGCTGTTTATAAGGCCCATGTAGAAAGTTCTCGGCGGGCTAAAGGGTGATACCAGAAATTGAACTCATCTGTCAACGGCAACTAAAGAAAATCGATAAAATCTGTTCCAAAGAAAAAAGTTATTTCATTGTTAACTGTGTAGTTCATTATGTTCGGAACTGATTCTCCTAATACCTTCCCTTGAAAATGAGTCTTATGTCCCGGATCAGCTTGAATATTTGCCGCTGACAGTGCTCTGCGCGTCATCCTTCGCGACTGTCGATACACAGGTGATCCTGGTAGCTGCTGCGTCACTTGGGTGTCTGCTGTCCTTTCTCTGCTCATATCCAGATGTTCCATCAGTGTTCAGAGACAATGCATTCAACCTCTGAGTGGGTTCTGAATGAGCTTCTTTTCACTGGTCTGCACGATGAACCCACTGTTTGGGACACACGTTATCACCATAGATGACACTTCCGATTCGCTGAGTTGTTTTTCCTTGACGCCAGTATATGCGATTACCATGGTAACCCTTTACTGGCAAGGTAGTGTCGCTGTGGGCGATTTCCCTTTCTCCGGCGTAAACCGATTTACAGTCAGGCGCTACATTAGGGAGAATTGTTGCAGTATGTTTGCCGTGGTTTCTTCCTTTCTTAAGCAAAGCTCTTTCGAACATTACACGGGCCGTTCTACCACGTCATTTGGTATTGGGTGATATGGTGGCGTTCTAATGTATTCGCTCCCACTAGCAAGCCAGAGTTCTATGAATTGGGATGATGTGAACTGTGTTTCGTTGTCATATACGAGCTTTCCAGGCTAGCCTAAACGACTGAAGACTTCATGCGGATTGTGAATCGTTTCTGTGGTCGTCGTCGTCCTCATGGGAGAAAGCTGGTTACTCACTGTAAGCGTCTACGATAATGAGATAACTTTGAACATTCACGTGAGCTTCACAGTCCACATGTGTCCTTGTCCATACACTGTGTGGTACCGGCTATGAACGAAGTTCCCATTTTCTAGGGGACTTTAAAGTCAACGCACATTGGTGACAAGTATTGATGGGCGCTTCGAATTAACTGACGATATGAGGCAAATAAACATATCTTCAACTGAATCTTCCGATTCAGATGGTCGATTTCCTAAACGTTTTGATAATGTATCTGCCTGGCCAATTTTGTCAGTTGATTGAAAATTGCCGCTGAAGTTGTAATTGAGTAACATTGTAGCCCACTTTAAAGTCGATTGGCCCAATAATACCACTATTACCTATAGTAGCAATGTTTATTCTCGACTTGTGGGTGGCATACCGTCAGGCATCATCATGAGTTTACAGTCAGAATGAACCAAGACTGGGGGATTTGCGGGGATACGGATTGCACAAAAAGAGGACAATGTCATGAAGTGTGGGGAATATCAGACGAATTAATAATAATAGGTTTTCTTCCACACTTGTTGGGAACAATAAGCATGAGGCTCGATTAGTTCAGAGACATAGCCAACTGGCATGAACCAACCACCTGATATCTCCAGCTCAACACGGATTTCTCCCAAACCGCTCTTGCGTGACAAACATGCTCGTGTTTATGGACAGCTTAACCCAAGCCAAGGACGAAGGACTCATATCGGATGCCATATTTTT
>NW_008752122.1:59547-74321 GCF_000715545.1 Opisthorchis viverrini
CCCCGCGCTGAGAACATAAAGAGCAGTGCTACACCCTTTTTTCACTTGTGCCTTTCAGGTGAACGACAGCCACTGACCAACAAGAACAAAGCCGACCCGGGAATCTTGGGCAAATTCCTCGATCCTGTGTATCAATCCATGAATCCGTGAACTGAAAGGCATTACTGGTCATGAGTGGCCTTGAGTGGTTGGGTAAATGGTTAGAATCATAACGAGCAAAAGCGGAGATAAGGATGGAATATTTCAAATTGGGAGCACATGGCGAGTTTTGTCTTAAAAATTTAGTTTCATCTGAAACTAAGCAGTCTCACTGGTTGCACTGTTGTAGGGAAGTCAGGTGCAGGAGATAGGTTGAATGGAGGCAGAGTGCTAATATATATGGCGACCCGTATACGTATTTGGACTTGTGAAGGAGGCAGGCCGAAATTGTAGCAGAAATAACAGGCTAGTCCTATTTGAGCGAAAATTCATCAGGTACGGTAGGGTCGTCCCAGAGACGGGGCCAGACGAAAAATTCACTCGAAGTTCTTACTGCAGGCTAGAGTGGGCGTGGGGTTTCGGTGGATATTCTGAAGAAAATGCTTGCGGGAGCGTCACCTCACTGGATATGACAGCGCCATACCGTCATTGCACTGACATGCTTCGGTTGATGGACAGCCCAGTAACCGTCGGCAAGGGTGCCACGATCGGAGAAGGGATACACGGCTCTTGGCAGCTGGTTCTGGGTGAGACGGAGATTAACTCAGAGAGTCAGGCGGATGGATAAATACCTTGCGTTGGAGGACCGTAGGTTTGTAGACCGGGGACAGGCCGGTTCGGATGAATAACAGTTCTACGGGTCGTTTCGGCAACTGCAGTCGAGGTTTGAAGCTTGAGAGGAGGGGAAACGAGAACGGAATAGAATAGAAGCAGTAGCATGTGGCGAGTGCGAGGGACATAAGATACAACGGTGTCAATAGAAAAGTCTAAAAGGGAATGGCAGCAGGGTAAATGGACTCAAGAATTGTGAGGACGTTTGCTGATCTAGAAACCAAGGACTAGTTGGGACAAAGTAGGTGCCTAGTTTTTGGAAGGTGATACAGGAGTGTATTTCTTGGACCCCGAGCACGGCTAATAATGGTTTGTGGCCAGTAATTAATATAAATATGCAGCTATAAATCAGCTTATGGAGCTTTGTACAGCGAAAACAATCGCCACATCTTTTTCGACTTGACTGTTACTATCTTCCGCAACTGCCAAATTTTGAACGGCATGGGCCTTGGCTGTCTCCAAGCCATCTTCAAACATACATAAAATGGCTGCTCCCACACCGTAGCTGGATGCATTGGTCATAACAATGGTATCGCGGTACGAGCCTTATGTATCAAGGGCCAGCATAACCTTGATTCTATAAAGACTGTTCTGGGAATCAGTGTCCCGATTTCATTGACAGTCCGTTAGTGGATTACGGATATCATATACTGCGGGCACAAAAGCATTATAATGACTGATGAGTCCCAGAAACGAACTTAATGTAGGTAAATCCTTGTGTAGAGATATTTGTTCGATGGCATCTCTGTTTTCTGGGTCCGGTCTTTGGCGGTGGCAATCAACTATGAATCCAAGATATTTGATAGGCTGCATGAAAAATTGACACTTTTTACCCTTGAGGTGGAATCTGTAGTGTTGTGTACGATCCAGCATTTGACCGAGAAGTTTACGGAGATTTTCTGGGTCAGAGTCGATGATGATAATATCGTCCAAATAAACAACAGCGAACGATATCCTCTGTTGCAATTCCATAACTGCTGAAATATTTCCGGTGTGGACTTAACACCGAATGGCCAACGGTTGTATTAGAAAAGTTCACGATGTGTATTCATTGTAAGTAGGTGCTTACTCTTCTCTGACACTTCAGCCTGCAAATAGACATCGGATAGATCCAAATTCTCCGCCATTCAGCTTGAAAAACAGTTTACCTAGAAACGGCAGTGGGTACTGGTGACCACCTAGGGTCGCGCTGAGAACAGTTGAAAATTCTGCACATACCCGGACATGGCCGTTAGGCTTTTTGAACACCACAATTGGTGCTGCTTACCCTGAATGATTCACTGCTTCAATGGTTAGAATATAAAGAGCAGTGCTACACCCTTTTTTCACTTGTGCCTTTCAGGTGAACGACAGCCACTGACCAACAAGAACAAAGCCGACCCGGGAATCTTGGGCAAATTCCTCGATCCTGTGTATCAATCCATGAATCCGTGAACTGAAAGGCATTACTGGTCATGAGTGGCCTTGAGTGGTTGGGTAAATGGTTAGAATCATAACGAGCAAAAGCGGAGATAAGGATGGAATATTTCAAATTGGGAGCACATGGCGAGTTTTGTCTTAAAAATTTAGTTTCATCTGAAACTAAGCAGTCTCACTGGTTGCACTGTTGTAGGGAAGTCAGGTGCAGGAGATAGGTTGAATGGAGGCAGAGTGCTAATATATATGGCGACCCGTATACGTATTTGGACTTGTGAAGGAGGCAGGCCGAAATTGTAGCAGAAATAACAGGCTAGTCCTATTTGAGCGAAAATTCATCAGGTACGGTAGGGTCGTCCCAGAGACGGGGCCAGACGAAAAATTCACTCGAAGTTCTTATTGCAGGCTAGAGTGGGCGTGGGGTTTCGGTGGATATTCTGAAGAAAATGCTTGCGGGAGCGTCACCTCACTGGATATGACAGCGCCATACCGTCATTGCACTGACATGCTTCGGTTGATGGACAGCCCAGTAACCGTCGGCAAGGGTGCCACGATCGGAGAAGGGATACACGGCTCTTGGCAGCTGGTTCTGGGTGAGACGGAGATTAACTCAGAGAGTCAGGCGGATGGATAAATACCTTGCGTTGGAGGACCGTAGGTTTGTAGACCGGGGACAGGCCGGTTCGGATGAATAACAGTTCTACGGGTCGTTTCGGCAACTGCAGTCGAGGTTTGAAGCTTGAGAGGAGGGGAAACGAGAACGGAATAGAATAGAAGCAGTAGCATGTGGCGAGTGCGAGGGACATAAGATACAACGGTGTCAATAGAAAAGTCTAAAAGGGAATGGCAGCAGGGTAAATGGACTCAAGAATTGTGAGGACGTTTGCTGATCTAGAAACCAAGTACTAGTTGGGACAAAGTAGGTGCCTAGTTTTTGGAAGGTGATACAGGAGTGTATTTCTTGGACCCCGAGCACGGCTAATAATGGTTTGTGGCCAGTAATTAATATAAATATGCAGCTATAAATCAGCTTATGGAGCTTTGTACAGCGAAAACAATCGCCACATCTTTTTCGACTTGACTGTTACTATCTTCCGCAACTGCCAAATTTTGAACGGCATGGGCCTTGGCTGTCTCCAAGCCATCTTCAAACATACATAAAATGGCTGCTCCCACACCGTAGCTGGATGCATTGGTCATAACAATGGTATCGCGGTACGAGCCTTATGTATCAAGGGCCAGCATAACCTTGATTCTATAAAGACTGTTCTGGGAATCAGTGTCCCGATTTCATTGACAGTCCGTTAGTGGATTACGGATATCATATACTGCGGGCACAAAAGCATTATAATGACTGATGAGTCCCAGAAACGAACTTAATGTAGGTAAATCCTTGTGTAGAGATATTTGTTCGATGGCATCTCTGTTTTCTGGGTCCGGTCTTTGGCGGTGGCAATCAACTATGAATCCAAGATATTTGATAGGCTGCATGAAAAATTGACACTTTTTACCCTTGAGGTGGAATCTGTAGTGTTGTGTACGATCCAGCATTTGACCGAGAAGTTTACGGAGATTTTCTGGGTCAGAGTCGATGATGATAATATCGTCCAAATAAACAACAGCGAACGATATCCTCTGTTGCAATTCCATAACTGCTGAAATATTTCCGGTGTGGACTTAACACCGAATGGCCAACGGTTGTATTAGAAAAGTTCACGATGTGTATTCATTGTAAGTAGGTGCTTACTCTTCTCTGACACTTCAGCCTGCAAATAGACATCGGATAGATCCAAATTCTCCGCCATTCAGCTTGAAAAACAGTTTACCTAGAAACGGCAGTGGGTACTGGTGACCACCTAGGGTCGCGCTGAGAACAGTTGAAAATTCTGCACATACCCGGACATGGCCGTTAGGCTTTTTGAACACCACAATTGGTGCTGCTTACCCTGAATGATTCACTGCTTCAATGGTTCAGTCGATTTGCAGCCTCTGTAGGCCTTTACCACCTAAAGATAAGACGGCGTGTGGAACGGGCCTTCTTGGGCGGAATACAGGTTTCGCATACGGACGTAGAAACATAATGTCCTTCTTCTTTGAACAATTTTCGAACTTCGAGCACACCCGAGTAAGTTTTCAAAGCTTGTTCTGTCCATTTAAACTCTTAGGAGATATCCAAATTTACAGGACTTATACAGAGTTCAGCAGGGATCTTCATCAGCTTCATCCTGTCGATCCAGTTTGGGCAAAGGGGTCCAAATGTAGTAACACATTCCAGTGAGAAGAATATTGTAGCACAGAATATAATACGAAAGGCTTATCGGCCAACTGTAATTTTCCACCAGAGGCGTTTGGGACAACGGGATTTGTGGGTTTGAGAGGAGCTTTGTCCATTATTTTTCAGGTATCATTAGAAATCATGATGTCTGGGCGGTATCGAGCCGCGGATAAACCGGTGCGTCATTCAAGACAGCTGACACAAATCCAATTGAAAGTAGTTAGTNAGTTTAGCAGGGATCTTCATCAGCTTCATCCTGTCGATCCAGTTTGGGCAAAGGGGTCCAAATGTAGTAACACATTCCAGTGAGAAGAATATTGTAGCACAGAATATAATACGAAAGGCTTATCGGCCAACTGTAATTTTCCACCAGAGGCGTTTGGGACAACGGGATTTGTGGGTTTGAGAGGAGCTTTGTCCATTATTTTTCAGGTATCATTAGAAATCATGATGTCTGGGCGGTATCGAGCCGCGGATAAACCGGTGCGTCATTCAAGACAGCTGACACAAATCCAATTGAAAGTAGTTAGTACTGGTTTGGAATGTGGAAGTCAAGGATTCAGCGATCCTTGAATGATTTGTTGCCTTTTCTGTACTTTTTGTGTGTAACTTTCGACAATGGCTCTTCTTGAAAGGGCAGAAACGGACGAAATGCCTTTCACCACATTGCCAGCATGGTGTGGGTGGCTTATTGAACCTCGCTGGGTGCTTCTTATCTCGCCTTTGATTATTATTTGAGACGTTATGCGCATGCCCAAGCCGAGGTAGGTAATTACGTTTCACCGGCCTCTATCCTGCTTGAGATAGAGCAAAATGTGGCACTCCGTGTTGGCCGTTTAGAGGTTCATTGATGGATTCTCCTCAATCGCACTTGGCAACCGAGTTCCGCTATCGGCAACATTTGCTGACCGTAGCCCTCAGACAGAGAAGAGACATGCAAACGGATTCTCTGTCATTTCTCTTTGTTTGAGTGTTCCACACTGACAGCTCACTACGCTTGTATACGTAAGACGGTCATCACTATCCCATTCAACCAGCTTCAAACAGTTGTAGCAAACGTTCGTTAGAGAAGAGGGTTCACAAAAAAATGGCTGTCAAAATGTTTTCAAGTTCACCGAATGAAAATTATTACATTTGTGGTGCTCGCTTGTTTCAAGCATCCAAAGTGACCACTGTGATTTCCAACTATCGTCGAAGGTTGCGAATTGTCATGAAAATGACTTCGTATCTTCAAAACAATGATTCAAAGATGAAATTGGATACTGCATCGTAGTTAAACTCAAAAACACTGCTTGCAACGGCGCCCATAGGGAGCCTCTTTGTCTTAGTTGCGGCTGAGCCTCGATTTTCCAGGTTGTGAAGGATTGTTTTGACTAATCACCACTGAGACTCCTAAAATTTTGCCTGCTGTCGTTTCAAGATCAGAATCATTTCTTTATGTGGAAGTGGCATTATGGAGTTTCAGTAGCGGTATTTTCCGCAGCTTAGTTCGCGATCTCAGCATCCCAGGCTAGCGTTCGCATCAAAACAACCACCAAAGATACGCAAGCTATACTAACGCCCGAAACGAAGTCAAGAACATTTCTGCAGAAGCGGCGCCAACTAGAAATTCTGACGCCTAGACGCGCCTTTGGTAACCGGTACTTGACCCATATCCGGTCATGATTGACTACTGGGCCCATACTTTCGACCGATCAGATTTCGAGTGATCCCAGATCGGCAAGCGTCCGACCTTTGACCAGTCTTGTATGAGATGGTCTTCTCGGCCGTAGTGGAGCCTAGATACAGGCGAAAAAGTAGAAACCGCGTAGAATTCGGCCTTGCGGCACACTCTTCAAGTTTGTTGACGTAGTTCGGAAGCCGAGGGTCTCACTGTTTCACAGATCCCGTCTGTCCAGCGTCGCGGTCGTAATCCCTGCTAGAGATGAGCCCTCGACGAAGCACCTGATGCAGTTTGTGGGGTGGTGCTGGGATCGAAAGTTTCCAGAGGCATCTCTAGACTCAGCGCACTTGGTCCTCCAGGCAGGATCTGCGCATCTGTCGGCCGGATTCGAGTTGTGTGCCACTTACCCACAGCTGGGCCGAATCGAATCTCGTAGACCATTTTAATGATCCAATGAAGAATGAGTCCGTAATCCATGTAGGGGTCCTCTCACTGTGGTCAAGAGCCAACACAGATGTTCCAGCACATTGCAGACAAGATTTTGAAAATTGCTGTACCTGAGATCCCACCGAAGGCCAGTAAACGTGTATCCAAACAAGGGACTTCATCCTGTTTGTTCCCAGGTGCCTCTTATAAAATTGCTTCAGGACGGCTGCTCGTGAGTGCTTCGTGATGACAAACGCTTTAGAAGAAGTAGGCACCCGGCGGTTCGCGACAGTGCATCACGCCGGTTGAAGCAAGGTCTCAGTCTTTTTTTAGGGCGGGTACGCGGCCACTGGTTGCGGTTGTACTTAATGACTTGAGGCAGCACAGGGTCTTCGTCGGTGGCCTGGCACACCCTGTCGGTAGTCACCGGGAGAGCGCGAACCTCCTCGGATGCTACACGGTTGACCTCCGGTTCCAAGGTAATTGTTTTGATTACAGCATCTTCTGGCTCTGGCCCACTTGAATCAATGAGTCGCGACAGTGCGTCGGCTTGTCCGGAGCTGGTGGCGGACTTGTACCTGATCTTTTAGTCATATCCCAGAAGCAGCAGTCCCTTTGCTGGAGGTGGTTGGCACCATATACCGGGATTCTTTCTTCGAGCTAAGCACAGAATGGAGTGTTCGGTCAGTAGGGCGAACTGATGGCCGTTGAGCATTTCATAAAACCTTCTGACAGCAAACATGACCGCAAAACCTTTCTTCTCTCTCTGACTGTAGATGTGCTGATGTCAGGGGGCTGGCTGCATGCGAAATAGGTTTCTGGATGTTGTCAAAAAATATATGTTAAATCACCGCACCAACTCAATAGTTCAAAGCGTTGGACGCCACGTTATTCAGGGATGAACCGTAGTGGGTTTGTAGCAAGCCGGAACTCAGCATGTGTTTGACTAATTCAAAGAAGCGGTGGCATCCTTCTGACCATGTCAATCTGTGGTCCTTGGTATGTGGCAGACTAACCGGGTCTCGGAGGCGAGGCATGGCGGGCAGAAACAAACTGTAGTGTCAGATGAGACCGGGGAGAGCCCTGAGGGCAATCACGTCGGTGGATGCCGGCATACGTTTGACAGCTACCTTATTTTCCGGGTCTGGTCGGCGGCCAATGATGAACATCAAGGTACTTTATGGACCGCATGAAGAGGATGAGTTTTTCTTGGCGCACTCTGAGGATATATTTTTGAATGAGATCAAGCATATAATTAAGGCGCTGTCACAATTAATGAAGGTTAGAATCCATGATAACGATGTCGTCCAAGTAGGCAGCAATTCTGGAACCATCCTCCCACAAGGTATCCATGAGCTGTTGAAATATGACTGGCGCCGTTTTGACGTCGAATAACAGTCGTGTATACTGGAACAAACCGTAGGGAGTATTCATTGCACGAGCATTGGCACGACGATTGCATCTGAAAGATTTGCGACGTCTTATTCGGCAATAACAAATAAAATGCCACTTACCGCAGCCAGCAACTTGTGGGAGGCTTGCTCCGTTTTTTATCGGGCTTGTCAGAATTCTCTGGCGCCGGAGTTGATTGCGCATACACAACTGCTTGAAGTAACTGGTGACTGGTTAATCATAGCCGTGTCGTCCGCCAGGTTGATTAGCGTTGAGACTCGGTGGCGAGGCTCTGCAACGTTATTTCAGCGTCCTGTTGAACGACCGGGTTCTGATGTTAGCAACTTAGGACGACTGGACGCTAAAATGAGGCAATTAAACTGACCTTCCGGCATCGGGCGGAGCTTGAAGCACTCACGTTCTAGATTGATAACACCAGTAAACGTGACATAATCGCCATCATCTTTCTTGACCAAATTCAGGCATTAATAACTGATGTTGAACAGTAATGTATGATTGCCGAATATCTGGGACAGTGTTCTGACCGCTTCATTAAGGCTGAGGTCGCAGGACAGCTTCGGGAGAACAAAATTTGTGAGCCATTTACACTCCGGTTTGCTGAGTTCTGCAGTAGTAATCTGGATTTCTATTCGTCACCAAATTTGGGAAAGCTGGTTTCGAAAACATTCTTGTGCCGCTTAAACATGAAGTCAAAGATGTGACCTGAAAGAGGTTAGAATGTGAAATCCGTGATTGAGGCCGCGGCTGCATCAGCCGAAGAAAACTTACCGGCTGTTATATTCTGCATGTGCAATATCTGCATCAGTGATTCGTTAATCTCTGGACGCGCTGCTCCAAACTGCTTCCGCTGTTTCTGTAGTATTTCTCCGAGTGGATTAAATTCGCTTGATAACCTATGTTTCATTTCGTTAGTTGTAGTAACGGTATTTCCCCCAGCTCGGTTCTCGGCCTGAGCCCCCCTTCAAGTAGCGTTCACGTGAAAACAACCATCAAATATGTATAAAGTATGTTAACGCCCTAAAGCATGTCAAGAGCATTTGAACAGCGCCCCAAAGGGGGATGCTATTACCATAACCTCCTAAAAGTTTGGAAATCTGAAGAGATACTCTTACCAACAGTAAGACATTTTTATTCTACTTCTAAAACAAATAGTGGTACGTTAACTATAGTTCGCATGCCGACGTCAACGTAGCTGACGTAGCAAATGTGTGCTGCTAAGTAGACTCCTTTGGGACGTGCCGGTAGTGGTTGCCAGTGGAAGCATAAAACTGACGCTCGCGGTAGCATGGAAACAATAGTAAAGTTGCTCGAATTCAGTGAAGACAAGTGAGCAAATCGGAATGTTCCTTATATCACATACTAATGTTTGATTACGTAAAATCTAAGATTAACTAAGCGCGTATTTAATACTACCTAAAGACAATAAGTGATATTGCGCTCAATCAAGTGGATTTGGTAGGCAAACTGGTATGAGATACCAATGCACATGGAAATACGGAAGAATGGAACGAGATCCGTTTTCCAGTATCGTTTTTGCCCCAATCGCACCGCATTCAACAATATCCTTAAATATTAAAAAACGGGAGAGAACCAGTTCCACGCACATGGATGTGCCACGGCATGGAACGCAATCAACAAGTCCCTCCTTGAACATGGTGTTCCACGGTGTTCAAGCAGTGTATCAACGGTTGGAGCCCAAACATTTTGCAATATATGCAATTAGGCATGAAATTTTCGTCTCGCGCGCTGGCACCAAAGAGCTGCCGCCACTTACTCTATAGCCTCCCATCACACCCGCCATGGATACAAGCATTGCTGGCTACGAACAGCCGCTTCAAGCAACGTTATTGAATTTGGATACCCCTGCCCTACACCTGGCAGAATTCCTGTGCAAGAAGGCCCAGAACGTCGCGACAAAACGGACGCTGTTGTTGAAATAAGCTCAGATAAGGAGGGGACTCAACCAAATGTCCAGACTGGCGATCAACGACAAGTTGGTGCGTATGACGCGAGGCATGATCTTGGGACGGCCGTTATCGATGTAACATCCACCTTACCCAGTTTCCAAGCCCTCTTGGCAGGTGATAACATGTACTGAACGCTGCCTCGAAGATCCTGACGGAATCAAAGGAAGAACCATAAACTTGGTTCAATGTCAGTATTGTACACGGTGGTACCATCGAATTTGCCCTATCCAGTCCCCAACTACAACTATATTGTGGTGCATTTGTGAACAAACTTTTGAATAAATACATATATTCTTATTTCGTCCTCAATCCGCGTTCTACGGTAAATGTGCTTGCGTTATAAGTGCCGCCTTCTTGAGCCGAGTTGAACAAGTGGCTTCTAGAAAATTTGGGCGGTTGGACGTTTATATCGTACAGACAGCCCGGGGAATAGGTTAACGGCGATATTCAGAACATACTGAGTTAAAAATTTTTAAGGTTATAGGAAAAGTTTACCATACGCTCAGTGAGAGTGAAACATAATAATGTGAGTAAACACAACCGTTCCACGGGGTGCGTGATTCATATGTAGATGTTAATGCGGGAAACTAGAACAAGGTCCAATCTGCCGAATCGTTTTCCTTCCGGTGTGCCGCATGGGGACAGTTCCCCTCAACGTGGAACGGTAGAGACCAACTTTTAACTGGGCAGGTGGGACTCTGTTACCTAAACTATCTGGAAAAATTCCCTAATATTTCTGTTTAATTCAAGTTCTTTAAGGATGCTGGTTCGTGCAGAATAAACGAGAATAAAAAATATAGCCAAGTGTTTCCCGGATGTGCAACGGCCGTTGAACGGAACACCAGTGAAAATAATTTACTCTTGTTATTTCTCATACAAATTGTACGCACATAATAAATAACTCTTCACGACTGCATGGTAATACATTGTAACTGGGTTGTGCTTCAGGTGCATTAGATGTATGTTGTCACCATTGGCATCGAGTTCATTTTGAAACCTGAATTTACATCGTAAAATACTTAGGACTTTAATCGAATTCTGCGTGCTAACTGTCAGCCATTTCGTGTTACGCCTGCCGTCAGACACGGGTCACTATTTTGTACAGACATTGTGAAGCTTGTTACAGTACTTACATGGAATGAGCTGGGTCAGTGTGGTCCTGCCTTGAGCTGCAGTTGCAATTATTATACTTAATGTAAATACGCGAGGAATGTAGCAAACGTGCAAGTTGCCGGAGCTACGTAGCAAAATGTAACTGTAACAAACACGAAAACTATAGCTCTGCACAGGGACAAACGAAAGGCACATAGTTTACAAAGTCCTATGGAGCCGTTCAGGGACTCCTCAGGGGCCATAAAATGCAAGAGCTCAAACTTAGATAATTTATTCAATCATGCTGCAAAGATACCGACGGAAATTAAATGCGCGGTGTCAGCGTTTTCGGGATGACAGGCTTAGTGATGTGAGCGTTTTTGGCGAGCCAAGTCAAGAAGCAACACAATGATGTATCACATAGATGGAGTTCACTGTTGCAGCACGTGCACGGAGTATGCTGGAACAGTGAGGTCCCATAGGTTACATGACATGTACAAGTGCCGTCATTGAAGGAATTCAGTTGATCATGCAGAGACAAATCGATGGGAAGTCAAGTTCTCAATGTGTGCATCTATGAGATAAAAGGTTTAATAATGTAGGGCGTTTTCCCCAACCAAGCGGATAACAATGCGTTAGGACGTTAGTGTAATGTGATGCTTTCGGCTTTATACATTTCACCGTTTGTTAATCGGAGAGGTAATGTTTCATTTTGGAGTTTATGTTCAATATTTGAAATGCTTTTTCCTGGAAGCCATAATTTACAAATCCCAATACACGCAGCTTAATACCTGGTCAGCATTCCCTCTCCTGGTCGCAAGCCTTAATGATTGCCCCTCTGCGTGAAGCGTGGACTGTCAAATTGTGGACCCCTGTAATAAACAACTTCTGAAGATTGGCTGTAAACGTGCATTTGTCCAGCTCCTGTGTTTATCGGGCTGAAGATTTCCGTGTGGAAGTATAAAAAATTTGTTGGTGAGCGCGTCAGAGCGTTTTCGGCAGTTTTTTAAGTCATACGTTTGCGAATGATCAAACGGAAACATTAGATACAAAGGAGCGAGCAGGACGTACATGTAACCGCTAATTTTAGTCGCGAGTAGGATGCAGTGCATGCAGTGCTGTAACCATGGGTTTGGTGCAGGATAGATAATAGGAGGAGGTTAAATGCACCATGGCAAGCTAAACAAGCGACCGAGGCTTTTCGGTGACCAAGAAGTGTGAGATGCTGTGCTGATCTGTGTTGATCAACAGGGGCCTTGTAAACAATGAGGAAAATTTGGCTGGGCATAACACTACGCAATAAAAGCACTCATTGCTGTGTGTAAGCAGAGTAGTTTGTACTGGTTGATCGCTGTCGCAGACGATGATTGATACTTAGATGACCGAGGAACGAATGGAAGTTGTCCTGATCGTAGTGATGTAAAAATAATTGAATACCGAACAAAATAGACAGCGAAAGTTACTTGATACCCTACAAAACGTGTCCACCTATACAAAAAATTGAGGTATCTAGGAGTCGCAGAATGCTTAACATAATCCTCTGTAACTCAGATATTGGTCAAGGTATAATATATTTGTGGTCTATGCATCAATTTTACTCTCTTAGTGGAAGCCTCATAAGGCGCACGATTTCAACGGAGCTCTGTGCAAATCCGTAGCAGCGACACCTTACAAAACTCGTATGTAAATCCTACTTAAGTTGGACTTCGTACGCAGCCAAAAATTAAGGGAAGTTGGTAAAATTGTAGTTACCTTGTTATTGTTTCACACTGCATACACCACAAAAAACAAACTATTTTTCTTTCATGCTGTTCAATAAACTTAAAATATAATGACGCCAATTTACCGCCGGCTTATCTCACACTGCTCTCCATTACCTTTCTTGCACCACGACTGAGTGCGGCTTACACCAATGTGTGTGAAAGTCTGGAAATGACAACTGTCACAAGCTTATGACAAAGGAACTACATTCCTCGGACAGCAGTCGGTGCTCTCGGTTGAACCACCGAGATGTTTCGGCGCCAAGAAACTGGTGACTGTGTAGCACACCAAGCCCAGCAATCGAAAATAAGTTTCCAGTCTGCCAACGTTGAAGTCCGCTTCGCATGGTGTGTGTCGTGCATTCGGCGTCGTTTTCAGTCGTTGGGACCACGTGCAAGTCCTCCCCGGTGGCACTGGTACTTGTGTAGTGTCTGTAATCCGTTGTAACATTTACCGTTCTTCCTGAACTTAAGCTACACTTTGTAACTGTCGTACATATTGTATCGTGACGTTTGTTTTAATGTTACGAATACACAATTTTCCGGTGTGAACCTGCTGATGCGACGTTTTGAGGCGTGAAAAATTTCCCTACCGTGGAATATATCACACACGCGGAACCACCTGTGGGAAATTCCGACAAGCGAATATTTTGTTTCACAGCCATTTGCTGCGTTTGGATCGGTGTAGTGGACTATTGGATCTACACATTCGTGAGTCCCCATTTGACCACTCATTCCTTTCCTATTGTGATTTGGTGATTTTGTATTGGTTACTTTGCTTGTTAATTTATCCGAACACACTGATAAGGTCCTAGTCCGCTACACTTGATGAACGTTTTCTCACCGAGGGAATTTGTTTCGAGGTTCGCGCACTGTGGTAGGGTCCTGATATGCGCTCGAACTGCTTGACGTGAACGTTGCGAAACAGGCGGCCACGCAGGTTTTCCACGAAAGGATGGAAATGCCCACTGCGCATCATTTAACAGAGATGGGGGCACTTGCAACGACCGTTTGCGCAGATGAGGAAGCCATGGCGAGTGTACCTCACCGGGGTGCGCGGAGTGTTTTGTAGGGCACTTGAACCAATGAAAATGGGGAACCAGCGTTTATCATCGATGAAAGCCTGGACGCCTGCATAATCGTGTAAAGTTAACGATGATTAACACATCCGGAAATTTGGACAGGAATAAAAAATTAAAAGGTCAAGGTAATAGTGATATTTTGCTTCATCTACAGTGTAAGCGGCGAGCCCTTTCGGGGAAATCGGATGCCCTCCCGATGGCAACCGGCATTCGGCCAATACTGGGTCATAACTGCCGTTTGGGTCCAGACTTTCGACCATTCAGATTTCGGCTAGATGGCGGTCCAGAAGTGTCTCGAACCTTTGGCCAATCGTGTGCGGGACAGGCTTCTCGGTTGTAGCAGCGTCTGGGCGAGAGCGGCAAAGTTGGATTCGCGTTGAATTCCGCCTAACACGAGTTCGATTTCCAGGTGTTTCTATCGCCAACTTGTTGTGGACCACAGTTTTCCTAATGTCTTTTTAATCCCGTTGACCTGAGTCTGGCCACGCTGATCGCTGGCGGATCGGGTGTTCACACAAACATGGAAGATGTGCGACTGCAGCCAAAAAAGCCATATAAAACTCGCCATATTAGAAAACTGCTGGTTGGCTTTAAGGTGCAGTCCTCCTCTGGGAGCGCCACCAAAATCATTACTTCTTGGTGCCACCACCCAGCGCTCAGAGCCTCTGGCTTATCACTATTTCCAACAACTGATTTTTTCGTTCGTTCCTGGATACGCCACTCATCGTAAAGTTTGCACTACTACTAAGGCTTTCAGTAGTACATATTCATCGAAGAAAAATGCTAGTTCTCCCATTTCATTGGTTGAGGTGTTCCATAAAACAGGCTGCACAGCGCGTCCAGGCACACTCGTCATGGCTTCCTCGTCGC